>NC_091938.1:7062500-7180000 GCF_041260155.1 Ptychodera flava
GTCTAAAATATCATTTTGCAGATAACCTTTGTGCAATATATAATTAAGCAATAAATCACACCCAGCGACGGTATACCATGAGATTTTGACCAGCTCATAACATATATGCAAGAGCGATAGCGAGTGCATATATGGAGTGAAATGGTCAAAATCTCGTGGTATACCGTCGCTGGGTGTGATTTATTGCTATTATATCATAACAGTACCGGTATATTGAAATTCTGGCATGGAACGTCAAAAACGGATTTTTGTTCAAGCTGAGAGCTCGTGCGTATGCCAGCCGTGGTATATCGCCAATATACCACGGTTCTTTTCGCGTCTCGACCAATCAGATCGCTGTATTTGCACCATCAATATACTGGTATGATATAATTAAGCAATAAAGCACACCCAGCGATGGTATACCACGAGATTTTGACCAGTTCACGACATATATGCACGAGCGATAGCGAGTGCATATATGAAGTGAACTGGTCAAAATCGAGTGGTATACCGTCGCTGGGTGTGATTTATTGCTATTATATCATAATAGTACCAGTATGTTGAAATTCTGGCGTGGAACGTCATAAAAGGAATTTTCCTCAAGCTGAGAGATTGCGCGTATGCCAGCCGTGGTATATCGCCAATATACCACGGTTCTTTTCGCGTCTCGACCAATCAGATCGCTGTATTTGCTACATCAATATACTGGTATGATATAATATGCAATATGCCATTTTTATGATATCACAACTGATCATCTTTTCATTTTTGAAAATTTAGGGTGGATTATCAATTTTCCAGGGCCTTCCAGGAGGTTTTAAAATTCAAAGACTTGCAAGGACTTTCCGGGAGTGTATGGACCTTGGATATTACTGTACCACCTTCTAATTGTATCTAGTATACCAAAGAATTACTAACTACAGAAAAAGTGTTGAGATTTTTATTTATAATTTTGACCATTCTGATGCATCAACGAGGTATATTCTTTTAGCGATGTTATCAGATTCTAGAAAAATACAGAAATACGATTGAATTCATTTGGTATAAAATAATGCCTACATTGAGCTAAGTCAAGGTTAAAGGTTATTGCACATATGTGATTTACACTACAAAAGAATGCCAGAAACCTAGATATATTTGGACTGATATTTCACAAACGTAGCAAAGAGAATGATAGTGTGAGTTATCGATTCTTACTTGGTGCGGCACAATTGAATGTCACTGGCGCTATAGGACTTCTTCCCAACTCCTCAGCAATTAGAGCATAGTCTAGCTGACAGAGGCCACTGATTGGTTGATAAAATAAATTCCAAAGTCCTTCAGACTTAGCTTTGACCTAGAAGAAAAAATCCAATCATCTGACTCTATCAAAATGAAACGAAAAATAAACAGCAGTTGTTGAGTGATTGGATTTTCTAGATCCAGCCTTATGGTAAAGCACAGGGGACACACCATGTACCAACGTCTGTTGGTGAGAAGGGTGAATAGCATGTCATACTGTGCACCATTATTATTCTGTAAGTAAGATGTCTGGCTACCTGTAGCAGTCCGCTGAGGATTCTATGTGAATATTCATGGTGGGTGATTCTAACATCGGAATGTCTAAGATGACAAACGGTGAACCTACCCTGAGCTCCTCCAAAATTTTAGGAATAAACCATTTTGTAGGTGCATTCTCCAGTTCTCTTTCAAAGATCTGAAAGGAAAAGAGAACTCTATGTCAAAATAAATTCAATATCAGTTTGTAAACTAAAAGGGTTTTTGTGTGATGCAAGTGATGAAAATGCTGAATCAACTATGTTGTCTCACGAATGTTTCGCCGCTTACAAACAGTTCCCTGTAGTATGGAAATATGAAAAATTATTCAAAGATATTATTCTCTACTCTATGTGTCCCGCTATCTTGCAATCTGATTAAAATCAGATGTAGAATATGGTGACGTCTTTACTTACGCAGTATTGTCTTGCTGTTGCCTCACTACTAGTGAGAGGTATGAGGCGACAGTAAGAGAATACTGCGTAAGTATAGACGTCATCATACTCTACATCTGATTTTAATCAGATCGACTATTTTGCAAACATCTGCTCTTTCTCTCATCTTTTGGCGTCTCACAGAATATAGGATCAAGATATTCAAAAAGACATTATCGGTACATTTAAATTCCATGTTGACATCAACAAACTGAAACAAAAGCAACTGATGTTTTAAAATGCTCCGAAAAAAAATCACTACAAAATTTGTGCTTGCCTCTTCGGCTGGGTATACATGCTCTGCCATAAATTTTTTCACCCTGTCATGTATCTCTTGTCCCTTGGGTGACTTGGAATAGGGATCAAGTACTGGAATGATGTCATCTGCTGATTTGATGATGTGAATGTCAGGGTCAACTATTGACCTGGAATATTAAGAACAGAATACTTAGGGTTAAGATAGACTATACAGTTATCCTAACCTAATAGTGACATATGGAGAGTAAGTGTAACAATATCAAAATCATGAAAAAAGACTGGCAAGTGTCATATGAAAATGAGCTGATGCTAAATCATGGGTCACTTGCTTGTATACTTAATGAATCCAGTGGGACATCTATCGTACTATATACATTATATGAAAGGAACAAACTGCAACTGTTACAATATTTTTATTATCTTTATACTACAACAGATCCTCAGTAAATTTTCTTCTTGTCCCTACATTGTGTTGAAATAAGAAAAGTTTAAGCACAAACAACACAAAATCTGTTGTGTACAATATAAAATATTGTCGACTGATGAATTGCATAAGTAGTTCTGACTAAACATCCATTGTTAATGATAACATTGGAGATTACAGTTATGTTGATGAGCTTGATACTGGGCATATCAACATGATTTTTGGATCAGGACAAGAAATTATGTTTTGCAAAAAAAAATTGAAATTATTAGAAGCTACAGATAATGGAAGTTTTGGTTGGTAAAACCTGCACAATGTGAAGACACTATCTGTCAATGACCTGACATTTCATATTAGGAGTGACCCCTGACCCCTGACCTCATATAAGTGGCAGTGCAATATGATTGTGTTTAACATCTAACAGTGAATGCACTCTACAGGTTGGGCTGGAACACAGATTTCTCATTCCTTGCTGATGAACAAAAGCCAGTAAGCACCCTTTGATCAACATAGATGAGAATTTCAAATGAAAGCAACAACACAACATTCTCACTGGAAGGTTTGATTACCATCAACAATTCAATACATGATGTGCATTACAACGAACAACACCTAGGAATTATGATACACATTACATGTATCAGGGCGCAGCCTTCATTACACTTTGTTATTGCTGAAGTTCACAACCCGTCTTATTTTCTTTCCAGTAAATTTTATCAAGATTATTTTTTCATTGAACTCTACCTGTAGAGTACTTCCAGTGCCTTGTCTCCAAGTGGTCGAACCATTTCACCTGTTCTTTCTGCACGTTCTTTCACAGCACTTGCTATTCCTAATTTAAATCTTGCATACACTCCCTGCAGAGGAAAAATAATATTTTATCATCACTCAATATTTCTGAGATTACAGTCTTAAGTATCTGAACACACAATACTCAGACTGTCATCTGCTTTTTTACACGAAACACTACAATAAAATAAACATATTTTATGATTTCAGTTTTCATCAGTTCATGTTTTGCTTGTTGTACATTTTTCTGTTAAAGGATAACTTTTCTCCGGCCTATATGGATCTGTGTTTTGATTTTTCTGTGTATGCACAGTCATATCTGATGTATGCATAGTCATATCTGATGTGCATGTACCAATTCAACAGATAAAACTGCTGTTGTTTCTGATGAAAGAATGGGACAGAGAAGTTACTGTATTTATCCACGTAGGCGCCACTAGGCAAAAGGCATAGCCAGTGTCAAGCTCACCAGTATAGGTTGAGGTTTGCCTGTGGTGGCGCCCTACTCTCCTACCTGAGCTATGCCACCTAACTTGAACAGGCTAATGGCCATGTAGACATTCCAGTTTGGTATTGGTGGTTTGATTCCCACTGCATCACAATACCACTTGATGTACTGCTCTTCTGATGGGAAGCCCTCTGGTGCTGCGAAAAAAAGGAGATAAACATTCAAACTGTGTTACACATTCAAACTTTTTGGACAGAGGAATTAAGGTAGTATGGGCCTTGAAAGTGAAAGACTTAAAACTTTTGCTCAAACTTTCCTCGATGAAACTTTCGACCATTCTCTTTCCAAATAAAGAATAAAAATCTGGAGTCACTGTGCAAATTTTGGTACTAGAGACACTAATTACCTGATAACTACTGATATTTGAAATTCAAAATGGCTGCCTAACCTGTGTTCATTCTATGAGGAAAAATTGAATGTTTGATTTTTGAAAAACTAAGATGGTGAAAAGTTTTCTTACAGCAAGAGCTTTCAAATGAGCCCCTACAAGTGGTATGTCAGAAAGGAATTGTAAAAATTTGAGAGTCTGAATATCTGTCCCCGAGGTGCATTCTACCTTAAGGAGCTTGGAAACTATACTACTGCATTGTCTTGATAATAGTCAACTGTGAAAACAATTGACCATTTTCTTGACCCATGCATGACCTTACACTTAAGTGTTTTTGTTTCTATGAATCAACAAGATTGATTAAACATTCTGCAACTGCAAATTCTCTGTCAAATTGGCCACTGCAGAGTTTCCAGCAGAATTCTTTGTGTCTGGCAGAGAACGTATGTGAAAAGGGAGAAAAGGTCCTGTCAGGGCCAGCAGGAGGGAGTGTAAAATAATAGCAAGTAGTGCATCTGTCATATGAAAATTATGAAAAAAAGGTTAACCAATTTTGAGGTCCAATCTGAAAAAGAAAGTTACTGACAAATATCTTCTGTTTTAAAAGACAAAACCAAGAGTACTTTCTATTTTAAATTCTAAAAGGTTAAAGGTACTTTGTAGCATGTAGAATGCATGAAGTCAAGGTACATAATAATTTTTCATTAATTTGGGAACTTCAAGTATTTATCTGCCAAATGCTCAACAAACTTATCATCTAAACCATTATTGTGAAGAAAAATATGATCTTGTACCAGTATAAGTATAGACGAACAAAGAAGTGAAAATGCAACAAATATTGAATTTGGTGGCATAGTTATAACAAGATGGCATTTGAATTCCAGGCTGTGGAAATGTCGCTCTGATCCTGAGGGAAGATGTCCGCCCACCAGTTTGAACATACCTTCCAATCCAGCTAACTCCGGAACAAGAACAGTCTGGTAGAAGAGCAGACAGCTGTAGGAGAAGTCGGCAAGTGGATGTCCCAGTGTGGAAAGTTCCCAGTCTAAAACTGCAATGACTCGGGGCTACAGTTGGGCGGAGAGGACCAGTTGTGAATGTATTGATAAATAGAAACCCAAGAGATAAAAGAGTGTGTTGTATAGCGTCTATATGTGTAAAATGCTCTGTTATTACTTAAATTGGAATTCTAGCCCTGATCCAAATTCACCTCTCAACAATGACAATGCAGCCTACAAATGTAAAGGCTAAGCTGACAAGCTGAATACTGTGTATCTCAAATGCTCTGGGAGTAGAACAAGAGATGTTATGATGTGGAAGTGATAAGGGTCACTCATTTTTGGCATAAAACTTTCTCAGATACAACATCCTATCTTAGTGTTACTTTGCAAACAAACGGTTGATCAATCAATCAATCAATCAATCATCAATTATTTAAATTTGTGCACAAATTTATCGATGCATCCTCTGATCCAACCATTGCTCAAACACTCATTCACACATTCACTCATTCACTAAATCTGTTCAGTAAAAAATTGTCATTAGACATCATGAAAGGGACAAGGTCAATCTGTTGACATTATTTTTGTTTGTTTGTTTATTTGTTTGTTTTATGTTAACATCTATTCTTGTTGTTCTGCTCACTAAAACCTGCTAAATTGTCAGTGGTCAGGCCTCTACTCCCTGCGTACTTGAAGATGAAACAATAAATGCTTCCATGACATCATTTATGGTACACACTAGAAATATTATGTCACCAGCATGTTATGTCTGTATGCATGGGGAGGGAAAAACTCTGACAATTTATGATTCAACATGTGTAAGTAAGCTGAACAGCACCAATAATTCCTTAATTGAAACAAAAATAACTGCAATAATTTGAAAAGACAGCGATGTTGTCCCTTCAAACAGACTGTGTGCGCCTATTACCTCTGTAGGATGGAAGACCACATTGTCAATTTTGAAGTCACCGTGGATGATTGACGTCGGTTCTTGCTCAGTGGGCAATACCGTGGGTAGCAGCTCCATCAGTTTGTTCATGGATTCTATGTTGGATGTCTCTGAAGCCTTGTATTGTTTGGTCCAGGTTGCAACCTTTTGCACGACAAAAAATTATACAAATTGTTGATAAAATCAGCAACTGATTGATGCATTATGGGTAGCATAACACCACACAATCTTAACTGATCACACAGGCACTAAAAAGACCTAATAATTTACTTCTCTTTTGTTGCTGTAATTTAAATACACTCCAAGCAGTGGTCACTTGCAATCTGAGAAGAGCTTACAACAAAATACGATGATTTACAATTTTTTGAGTAAAGAAGACTCATAGCACACAATGACTGAATGTACAAGATAACTGGGTTTTTCCAAAATCAAAGAATAATACATAACAAGCATGAAGTAAATGAGTGGCTTCATGTATATCTAATGTGCTATAAATTATTGTGGACTTAAGTTTTCTGACATGAAGGCAATCCCATTTTAACATGAGAGGAAAATGTTCACATGCCTTTGTTATGCTATAAAATATTGTATAGCCAAGGTTAACATGAGGTAGCTACCGGTAGTCTTTCTTTGTTAAACCAAGCATAGAGCGTGAATCTTTATAATTTACCTGTCTCTTACAGTAACCTCCGACTTTGCCATAGCCTGCCAGACCTAGGCTTCGCCAATCAATCTTGCGTAACTGTGCATGGACTTGATTAATTGCATGGTACAGGGCTTGACGTTCTTCTGGACTGCTTTCCAGTAGGTAGAAGTCGCGGAATATCCGACCCTACCGTAGTTTGTAAACACAAGATGTAAAACATAAAAATGTATAAGGTCCACCTAAGGTACTTGCTAATTTTCAAAGCAATCAAAACAGCTGTTCTTGAATTATTAATTTTTGACCATTTTCACCACAGTTTTTAAGCTCATTTGCACACTTTGGGCAATGCAAACTTTATTTGAACAAAATCCCATCTATAGCCCAGGATGCATCAACACACCAAATACCAAGATGAAAAGTGCAGTGGTTTGCGAGTTTTTGATATTGACAGACATAACATACATACATATATACATACACACACACATACACACACATACATACATACATACATACACACGCCACCGACTTCAGCTTATACGATAACCTCACATTGGTATACCAAATGTGAGCTAAAAAATCAATGCTGTGAACAGAGAGTACTACGACACAATAAAGGAACAGCTGACGTGAGAAAATAACTGAATCATGCAAACAGCATTTTTGAGTCTTCATAATGCCAATAAAGAATTGAACATGACACATATCCTGTAGCTTTGCAGAATAATTGCATGTTTTCTTCAAAAAAGAGGTTTAGCTTTGTGAGGATTCCAAAACTGTCTGTGCAAAGCCACTGATCCCAAGAGATTAGTATACATCCAAACATGCTTCACCGTATATAAACCAAGAGACTGAACATAAGTCAGAGCTGATTTTGTTGTTACCTATTGTCTGTCGTAGTGTGTCCCAAATAACACAAACAAAATGGATGAAAAGACGGGGGTATTAGGTCACCAACTTACATGTATGTGTTCCATAACATAGAACTCCGTACCAATTATGGATGCATCTTTACAGAAGATGTACTGTCTGGGTACCGGATATCCCACACTATAGAGGGCGCTTTGTATCCTGAACTCTCTGTCAATCTGCAAGCAAG
The DNA here is from genome assembly GCF_041260155.1 of Ptychodera flava. Lineage (NCBI taxonomy): Eukaryota > Metazoa > Hemichordata > Enteropneusta > Ptychoderidae > Ptychodera > Ptychodera flava. Next base: position 7,070,455 of record NC_091938.1, read on the forward strand.
CAACAGTGTGAGAGACAGGAGACAGAATATTATTGGATGGTTGAAGAATTTAATTAAATTATATACAGGGTTGTGAGTGACATGTAAAAAAATATATGCTATGAAAGCATTAGCTGAGAAACAAATAAAAAAATTGATCGTTTTCTCAATAAAGAATGAAAATAAATCAATTGAAAAGGCTGCGTATATCTTTAAAATATAAAAAACCTGAATTTGACAACATTTTTTACTCCGTAAGCTTCAAAACAAGCCCCTACAAGTGGCCATGGTATGCCCAAAGAACACTGTAAAACTTTGAGAGTCCCTGAGGTGCATTCTATCTGGTGAAGAAAACTCCAAACATTCCTCAACTAACACAAGGAGTTCATGAGTTAACACATTTCACTTCAAAATGAAATCAAGGAAAATAATATTACAATTGCACATCTTCATTTGGTGACTATTAACTTTCCTATCAGAATACCCCAGTTCAAAAGCAGATGAAAATCGCATAATTAGCAAGGTCGAAGTTCACCACCTAACAAACACTGAAATAAAGGATTGTGACAACTTGCCTGATGAGCCCCCCGTAGTAGTTTTCCAGGGGGTTTCTTCCTTAAGACGAATTCTGTCTCATCTTTCTTGAGATAGAATGTTGGATTTGACTGTCCTGATCTGCAAGATAGTTTCATCAATATTCAATGTATATGTAATAAGTGATGACAGGAACACACGAAACCTCCAACAGAAATTTCAAGTTATCTGCAATGACCTCTATTAGCTGATATATAAATTAGACATCTCCTGTACAGATGGACATGGGTCATGGGTCAAATATTTAATGTTGTTTTTGTAACATCTTTTGAATATGTTATATTGGGTCGATATCATGTGTTAATTGAATCAAACAGATAAGAAATTTAAAATCTAACAGAGTTTTTGGAGAAAACTGTGACTGATTTTTTTAATCTGAAGATCAAATGTTCATCATTGCAACTATTGCTTGGTGAGCTAAGAAGTTCAGATGTGTGCACTGAGTGTATACTCCAAGTAACAGGTGCCTTGCTTCATGTTGACTTTCCCCAATGATATTGTCCAGAAAGATATGAATCTTTGGAGAGTTTCCACTTATAAACTTTGGATTTCAAGGGTCATTATAGAAAATTAATAATAGGTGTAAATTTCTTGATTTTGCTGTTTTCACACTTATTTGTAGAGTAAAGTATCGACCATTGGCATTGACATAGGATACTCAAAAACTGTTAAAAGGAGACAATGCCACTGTATAGTATAATGCAACTGTTTATTATACTGGCTAGTTTACAATGAACGCAGCAATCAGGCAATACAAGTATCAAAAGTTAGATCACAATGAACATAGCTGAAGTAATATTTATTTATATTCTCATACAGATGAGGCAATTTATGCTCGTTATGTAGTATATATGCTGATTCCGATTAGAAAAGTATGCGCTAGTTCCTGAACAACATTACAACGCCACAAGTTGTTACAATGACAACTAAGTTCCTGTTAAGTTTTGAGTGTCCACTGCATTGGGCGCAATATAAAGTCTCATAATGCACATGTGCAGATCTGAATCATATATATATATATTAACAGATTATCGAAGGTTAGTCTTTTGATGATATTGATCAAATGCATCATTTGTACTTTTTTGTTTACGTTCAGAAACATAATCTTTATAGGAGATGAACTATTGACAAATATTAATGGCAACATAAGTCAATGTTTTATCTTTGTGTTCTATCGAAAATATTGATGAATGATACCGCATCAACACCACTATCCTCTCTACTTTTTATATACAGCGGTAGCTGGGTTTTTTTGTGTCAACCGGTAGCAAAGTTCATTGACACTGCCTACGGTCAAAGGTCAAAAGGGTTAGTATGCGTTTGTCCCGGTGACAAGGGTTACTTGGTTGTGTCTTTATTGAGTGAGACTTCCGGATGAGGTATGCAATCTAGCCAAGATTATGTCCATAAAAAGTTATCACTTTGGCCGCAAGCACACAGAGGTGTCACGGGGTGTCACGTTGCATTTATGGTGAAGGCAGGGACATGAGTTCTGACCCTGTTGCAACGTTTGGTAAAACAACCCAATAAAACTCAAAAGAGGATGGCTGACACTCACAGAGATACGAACGTATAAAGCAGAGAGTAGAACATGTAGCCTACCTATATTGGCGAATCACCAACTGCGAATTTGTCTTCGGAAATTCAGGAACGTTCTCAATGAGGTAACGGTGCAGCTTTTGCTCGTCAAAGCGATGTTCCTGACGAACGGAACTTGTATCGGCCATTTCTGAAGTCAATACCAGGGAATACCCATATATCCTCAGGGTCCTCTAGGTCAGTGTGGATTTTTAGTGACACGTCCGCGACTTTATCTCCAAAGAACCATTTAACTCAAGCAAAACAAACACATAAAAGGGTCGTAAATTCAAAGCATTGTGTATCCTAAAACATAAACCTAATTTTCGTGGGAACAGTCCACCTCAGAGGTGAAATTAATTTTATGAATCGATGTTGCCTTAAGTGGTCATTACTTATGACGTCAGAGCAGGGATTCCCTCCCGCTACAGCTGCGTGCAGCCTGCTGTGTAACGCACAGGGCAATCATACAATAGAGTCCGTTTCCGCGGGATCTGACGTCTAAACCCATTTTTAGTAGGGTTTTCCTCCAACCAATACTGACCGATACAAGGCCATTGAAATATTTTGAACAAAAACATTTTTCATGCATATGTCCCTCGTTCCTATCGCTAGGGAAAACGGGGTGACTGGTTTGGGTGACTATCAAAACTGGGAGAGTAGAGAGCTCGTTCTGTACCATCTTTGATTAGTCTGCCCTGAATTGTTTAGACGTGTAAAGGACATATACAGAAACCCATGAACGCAAATGAGCAAAGGAGTGGGGGAGGGAGGGGGTAATATATGCTGGGAGTGTATATATCACATTCGAAATGAAGACATACGACTCTCCCTATTTCATTTTGTTTAGTGTCAGTAATGATGGCTATCCGGCTGCACTGCAGTCATGATTCGTCATATTCTAGGTTTTTACAAGTTGATGGTTGCGTCCTATTAAATATAAATATTTAACCAACATAATCACTTGATAATCACTTTACTACATGTTATCATCATCATCATCATCATCATCATCATCATCATCATCATCATCATCATCGTCATCATCATCATCGTCATCATCATCATCATCATCATCATCATCATCATCATCATCATCATCATCATCATTATCATCATCATCATCACTATCATCATCATCATCGTCATCATCATCGTCATCATCGTCATCGTTGTAGTCGTTGTCATCTCATCTGTCCCTCATAGGAATAGATAGATAGACGGAAGATCAGGAAGGCTGGATTGGTGGCTTGGCGGACGGATATATAGATAGATAGATAGATAGATAGATAGATAGATAGATAGATAGATAGATAGATAGATAGAGAGATAGAGAGATAGATAGATAGATAGATAGATAGATAGATAGATAGATAGATAGATAGAGAGATAGATAGATAGATAGATAGATAGATAGATAGATAGATAGATAGAGAGAGAGAGAGAGAGAGAGAGGGAGAGAGAGAGATAGAGAGATAGATAGATAGATAGATAGATAGATAGATAGATAGATAGATTTATTGATTTATTGATTTATTGATTGCTTGACGTAGGAGAAACTGACAGGCAGACAAACTTCACGACACTGTGTTTATTGGTTTCCGTCTTTAATAGAAACGCCAAATTTTCGCTGCTGTTTCGATTATAGCTTTGTACAGTAAGTGTCACGCCTTATAATATTGCATCTATATCTGCACGATTTTTTTCCTATCCCCGGCGTCGGCGTATAGGTAAAGTACGTGAAATCGTTTTATTCATTTTTGACGTATCAAAAGTTGAAGCAAAGTATCAATTTAGTTGTCTATCAAAATTAAGTAAAATAATATCAACGTTACGGCTATAATTGAAACAAAAGCTGTCATTTCATTTCATATTACAGAGATCTCATGAGCTGTTCTTATAGAGCGCTACACCAGGATGAAACACTGTTTGTATATCGGCACAAGAGGGCGCTTTACAGTCGCTAAAAACACATTTTCTCGACTGAGTCACACTTCATTGAATGACTCCCTTGGGTCGGGAAAGTGGAGTGAGCACGTTACCTACGTGAGTCTGGGGTCGAAAAGATCATAGTTATGGCCCTTATCAGAGGAAATATTTACACACAAATCCCTGACGTACCATAGTACTCAAGGAGATAGGATAGGGGAAAATCCGCCAAAACGACGGTAAACCGTTTGAAACTGTACGTCAGGAAAATACTAAAATAATATTTCTTCCGGTTTTCACTGGTACGAACTCTTGATGTAATGCGTAATCCTTTCACGAAATGCCATATTATACCCCAGCTTACCTTGATGCCATTGCAATTTAGCATCTGATGCGGTCAGTGTCAAGGTCGAAAATTCACAATTTGTTTCCCTTTATATTCAAAGATGATTTTTGGATAGTTGTCAGCCAATGCTAATTCATGCACTATTCAAGTGTTTAAAAGTGAAATTTCAACATTCTTCCGAAAACGTTATTCGATGAAGATAAAATTTTACAAATGGCCAACGATCAAGAATTCTGATCGAGGCGTACCCCATAAAATGCTTCAAGGCTCTGTGTTCTGCGTTCATTTATACTCTTAATTACGTAATTGTCGGCTGATGATATGAAAAGGGAACCAACAAATCTAATTATTTTCACAATAATCTTCTTTACTGATGACTATAATGGTGTTCTTCCGAAGATAATTCCAAAGCTGTTAACTTGTTGAAGACAGGGTACTTGCATTCAATGCCTCAAATGAATATTAAAGATCTTGCGGGCGCTCTATGGAAACAGAGCAAATTAAAATTGAATGGAGGATAATGCGCGTCAACAGACTTCCGATTACGCACGATCGCGGAAACGAAGTCGGAAAAACACTCCGAAGATGACGTCGGCGCACGCGCGAAGCTCGATTGATGGAACGGCGCCGTATCAAAAGCCGGCGGCGAGAAGCGGATGTCCCTCGTAAAGCCGGCCCATGAACACGATTGCTCAAGTGTCTCTCTCGCTCTTAGTTATTGGCGTGTTTGTGGCCTTGTCTCCCCCCAAGCAGCCCACGAGAACCACAGATATACACTCTTTATGAATATTTGTTATCTGTATTGTCCAGAGTGTAATAAATGTGAAGGATACGTTGACAAAGCACTGAACCGAATTCACGTACTTCACGAACGGCAAATCTGTAGGAAGACACCGTAAAATATTTAATGTTATATTTGTTTATGTATCTGGGTGAATTTGCCTGGCTCTAGCTGATGCCTTGCTATTTACCCAGTCGTAGCCGAAACGTCGCTGCCATCTTAACCTTCAAAGTTGAATTATGGAAGAGGTCGACTTCGACCGGTACTTTAATTGATGGCAAGTAATCGATGGCAACATTACATGTTTTTCGTCAATGTTTATAATTTCGGTGAAAATTATGACATTTTTCACATTTTCTGCCTGTTTTCAAGCAGTCGATGAGTCCCGTACCGTGGCCTGTGTGATTGACAAGAATTCTAAATAGTTCATAGTCAACAGTGGACAAAGTGTAGTCTGTCAACTGTGTGTCAAGGCATTGGGAAAATACAATCTCCTAATGTAAACAAAATAAATTCCTACTTGGAATTTAACCGTTTTGTTCATTTTAAAAGAAAATGTCAGAATTTTGCATGTAAGACAAAATTAGGGAAAACAAGTTCAAAGCAGGTCAAAACGACAATGGTATTGGCCAAACGCCATATATTTAGCGCGTAATTTTCGATAAAATTCTTGTACAATTATCATACAGTCTTGCGTCGTATCTGTGGTTTACTTGTTGCATGTATACCAAAACCACGTTTACTTACATAATATCACGGTGCAAATATATCGCTGGCACATGCCAAAAAAATATAGGCTATCCAAATGTTTATACACAAAATCGACAAAACGAGTTTTGCAGCTTGATGGACAAACTTGTTACGATTGTCAAAGAGACTGTGAATAATTTTTGCCATGAAACACACTTGACAAATTATGTGAAACGATTGTGACTTTGGACTCTCAATGTAAAGTAAGCATTTCCGTTTGGGTGGAAGATGTATTGTATAGTGCAGTATCTGTGATACAACGTGCCGAGGGGAAATAGTTTATGGCAGGCACCCTGTAAGAATATACAGGGATGTAGATGATCAAACAGACGGGTACAATAAACACGGGCGTAGTTTACGACGCCGAGTGAACTTGAAGTCCGGCAAAAGTTCAGGCCCCCTGACGTCACCATCGTGGGAAAGCCGCGCTCTACTGACAAGGCGGGACACCGTAAATCTCTGCTCTCGTTTTTCAAATAAATATCTAGTAAAATACACTTAAAGAGTCGAAAGGCCGTGTCAGCGTTTTTGTTCACATCTGTCGGGTAGCTTTCGTCAGTTCTATCTCAAGTGTTCGAGAGGCTAAACTCCGATGCGATGAAAGCATGATGAGTTGTCAACTCTCCACGCATGCGCGGCTGTCATTGCGGTCCTGGTAGAAATTTTGCAGAAATCGCTTGTTTTCAGTTATAATTGCTGTGCAATGGTTCTACTTTTTATCAATTCAAATCTTCCTTTGCGTACCCTTTTCATGTAACCAACATTCTCTTCTTCAAAGCTGTGATCAACAGATAAAAAGCATACCACACGAATGTGTTGCCATTGAATTTTCTTCAAAAAGTCAATTTTGATGTTTTTTTACGACTAGGCGACCGTCACCTCTTCCCCCACGCTGTGTCCTTGCTCAAAAAAGCCGACCTGTGTGGTCTCATTTGAAAGGTAGAAAGTTAACGAACATCGCATCTGCCCGTCATAGTCCGTTTCCGTCCCTAAATACATTCACTGTAGCTGTGAGAAAGTTCGCACTTCTGTTATAAGGGCATTGTTCCGATGCCACGAGAATTCTAGCGACTCTGGCACCACCAATGGTGGCGGTGTACTGGGAGTGTCATTTGAATAAAGCCTATTGATGTCAACTCTGTGTGCTGTTGATTTCATGTCGCTATAAATTCGTGTTTTGTAGCGCACGAAAAGAGACCCTGTCTATTTTTTTTCTTTCGCGATGTATACATCTCGTGGTAGTCAACACATGAGTCAGAAACTAAAAAAGGTATAGCTTTGGGGCACGGATCTCTTTGATATGCGCGCTCTAATGTTATTAAACTTTCACAAGTAAACCATAATTTTTTATGATAATTGAAAATCGGGAACATAAATCGAAGGTAAAGTCTTTCGTGCCATTATGAAACTTACCGCATGATAATTCAGGTACTAGTTCATAGCATGTCTCTCTGGCAATAACATATATTAGTAATTTTTCTGTATATTAGATATTGTCCCGAGTTGTTTACATAGAACGACGCAGTACAAAGTGTGGGCTATTTTTTAGACTTTACGGATCACGACGGCAACTTATCTCGGTGGACTAGACGAGATTACCGATTAAATGCTTGTTAAGGGAATCAAGGCCCTGTTTTTTTCTTGATGTGGTCTGAACCGCGTGCCCAGTGAAATGCATCGCGCGTCCAGATACGACGACATGAATTATGTCCATTGTGGTGAGAAGGGTCGTCTTTATCCCCGTTCGATGACCCGGTAGTTTGTTTACCGACCGGGAAAGGGAAAAAAGAGCACTAGAGTAAAAAAAACGAGTAAGAGACAAAAATTTACGACTGCTGGGGAACGCTGACAGGAACGCATGCTCGTGTAATAGATACGAGTTTGGGAAAAGACGAGCATGTACATATCATTGTTATTACCTTGTCAATTTCAAACGCGCTGCTCCGGCCGCCCCCTTTTGTATGGGAAGTCGTCCAGCAGGCCAGTTTTATTGAAATCTTAGGGCACTTAAAAGTGGACTTTCTCTTATCGATTCAGTCGGAGAAGCCAGCTTGGTGACTCATCAGGCATTTATACTGAGGATTTCTTAACGGTCTGCAAGCGTGAAATTTGCACCATGGGACGAGAGAACATCTTAAATATATGACGCAGATATCAGCCTAGGACAAGGAGGGGACAAGAGTTTCGTTACATTATCATTACTTTTTTTTCCTCCGCCTCCCGCGAGTGGTTCTCCAGCTATCATGCGAAGAGGGTGGCGATGCAGCATATTCACGTGAAAAGTCGTGAATTTTAATTACTTCGAGAAAACCTTTAAGGCTGCGCCCAACCAGCCAATATGACGAATCGTATGGTTGTTACAGTCCAGTCCTATTCTCATTGATATTACAATGATACTGTATTTCCAGTGGGTGTCTGACTTGTGAGTGTGGCCGCACCAACGGGACTGTTACTCCGCTACGCTGACAACGTCGCTACCGCTGACACGTTTTTTAAATAAGATAATTCGTATATCTCCGGTGTTAACCCGACGGATTTTGAACGTTTATCGGGGAAGTTCAACGTAGCCAAGACATGGTACTTGATCTGGTGTTTTTCTCGGCGCTACTCTGCTGGTTGCCTGTTGTGGGGGCTCCCAGCGCAGGCATGTGGTGGTATGTATTTCCCAACCGCTAATTTACGTGGAGCGTGTTTGCGTGTGTGTTATGTTTGCGTGTGTTGTTGAACTGGCATGAGGTGACCACCACTTAACTTCTTGGGCTGACAGATTAGCTGGCATTATAACTATCAGACAGTTCCAGCGTCGCGAATTTTTCACGCGGATCGACGTGTTTTCCGAATACCTCACTCATAAGGCAGTGTGATTTATGTACTAGGCAACCCGCCAATGTTTAGCTAACCCCAATTCTTCAGAGAAAACCCCAAACAACTAGCGTTACGTTTCTCCTCCCATATACCGTTCAATAGTACGTGAGTATATTTTATCATTTTCTCGAATGTGGTTCGGAAACTGGCCAGACTAGGCCCTGAGAAACACAACACTTCTGCAGGTAGGGTTTCACTCGAACCCGGCACCTGTGCGTGTGTGCCACGTCCGGGGTCGATCGGTGTTACCCCGTTGCGAATCGTCCGGTTCGGCAAGATGAAGAAAAACACGCTGGTCGAGCGCCGGGGATCAAGCCTCCACCACGTGTGCCTTGTACTTCTCAAGTAACGTTTAATTCGATACATGGCAAGCAGGTTTTTTCAAGCATGTCGTGTAATGATGAGATTTATTGCGCGTTTCTTGTACGCGATTAACCCGGCCCTTGCCCCGTGACGAGAGTACGCACGAAATCGATCGTAGGCTCCGACGTTCCTTGGACGCCAGACTCGGTCAAGAGAGATTCCTGCCTCTGCTCAGTGCGAGGAATGCAGACCCAAATCTATACCTTGTCGACAGGGCGAGCGCCGTCGACACTACCAAAGAACGCTGTTTAGATGGGGCACTTGTTAAAGCCTGCCAACTTGTTGGATGATCTGTCATCTTTCCATTCCCACACAATAAATAAAATGTGCCTGGGGAAACCGACTTGGCCACTCAAGTCAGCCATTAGGCAGCGGACCATTATGAGCCTGACATAGCAAGTGTTTAACGTTCTTTGGCCACCCATTATTTTTCCTCTTCGAAGATATAAAATAATTTATAGGCTTACATGCCTTCTTTATAAAATAATCACAAGAACTCTGCTTGTAAACAGTGATAGTATAACTTTCAATGTTTTCACCACTAACTTCTGAAGATAAATGTCGCTCAGCCCGGCGTGAGAAATGACACATGCCAGTGATGGCAAGGTCGCTTCTGGTATTGAGCGGGAAATGATAGAAGATCCCGACAATGTGGATTTCATTTTTCAGGAAAAGAGATATGGATAGACATCGAAAATAAAGCAGACTCCTCTTTTCCGGGAGTGAATAGTTGAAAACAACCTGAAAAGTTCTTCAAAGACAAGAGAAGGGCCCTCAGACGGCGACACCGCCTGAATAACGCATAAATATCACCAAAGGCACTTTAGTTCACTATACCATTTAAAGCCCCAGTGCTGCTAACTTTAAATGGTTTTTTCATTATTTTTATTTCATAAATCAATTGCAACTTCTTATTCTACTCCCCAAAGAATGTTGAAACACCCACTATTTAGCTTGTCAACTTAGCGTCTATATGTGTAAAATGCATGAATATTGTTTACATTTGAATTCTAGTCCGGACCAGAAGTCAGTTTTCAACAATAACAATGCACTTTACAACCATAGCGGCTGAGTTGACAAGCTGGATACTGTGTATATCAACATTCTTTGGGGAGAAGAACAAGGAATTATGGTTCACATTCAAAATAAAAATGGTGAAATTATCATCAAAAGTTAGCAGCACTGGGGCTTTAATGATGTATTGAAAACTTATAATGTCGCCTAATATTTGAAGAAGAATATATCTACATCTTTTTTCCTCCTTCGGTTGGTTGTCAAAGTTCTTGCACAAAAAGTTCCTAGCAAAAGATTGAGGCGTGCGTGTCAATATTCTAGGTCTACGCCTGTTTTCACTTTCTCTTTAGTACACGTGATATATGTTATTGTGTGGCCCGTACCGCATTGCAAGTTTCAGTAAGGTTACTGAAGTAGTTCATTTAAGTCCCTCCTATATATATATATACCGCAACAGTACTCTATATGAGTTTTCCTAAGGTTTTGGAACTCGATTTTGTTTACAGATACATAAGAAAAACGCTAAAAACAAAGCATGCTTGCAAACAAGCATCGGACAGAATGGACAGGTTGACATTTTACATCACTCGCCACCCTGATCTTTATACGTTCCCAAACTTCAGAGCGAACGCAAAGAACTAGCTTTAAAAAACGGTGCAGGAAAGACAGTGCTCTCAATGCCTGTGAACTTCACTGTGAGAGGGCGGGAGGGGGGGGGGGCTTTTTGTTTCGGTAAGGTTGAGTGGTGCGTGTACAAACATGAAATGCGAGAGGAAATTAACTGGAAGTGACGATATCTGTATTCTATTTTGTTGATGACTATGCAGTCAACTCGTTTTAGGGGACGTCATATGGGACCAATGATCTGAATAATAACCAGGTATCGGTGGGTTACGCAACTGGGAGCAATACGCTATAGATTGAACGTTCTCGGCGATTGTGCACTTTGAATGGGAGGAACTGTGAGGGAGGGGGGTTTCAGTGCCTCTAAGAAGTCTCTTTTCTATCGACAAACACTTGTAGCCGATAAGGCAAAAATCCTATTGTACGCCGGGCTTTTTACCAATTTGCACGATGAGGTGTCATTGAAAAGTCGATTCTATTCAAGAGACGTGGGAGACAAGCAAAGGCCAGAGCATTATAAGGGAGCATTCGTTATTTACGGGGAGGGGGGGGCCGGTGGAATTTGAGCGACAAATGAAACGTAAAAAGCGACCCCCCCTCCAAATCAAATTTCTAAAATTTGACCCCCCCTCAATTCATCAATTGTAAAATGTGACCCCCCCCCCATGAAAAAAAAAATTCATCAGATTTGATTCATTAACCCTTCGCACCCTGTGGCCCCGGGCTGAAAAAGTTTCCTCACATACTAGAGAATCAACATTTTTGGTGAAATGCCAAAATCAAATTTTCGCACACACATGAACTTGTAATCGCTGTAGTCTAATCAAGTACACTAATATCAATAATCAAGAGTACATAAATACACAGATTTACCTAGTTTTATATTGGAAAAAAATTATTCATAGTTTCCATATATACAAGATAGTGAATCAACATTTCGGTGACATTCCAAAATCAAATTTCTTGCACAAACATCCACTTGTTACCACCCTAGTCTAATCAAGTAAATTAATATCAATAATCAAGCGTACATAAATACACAGATTTAACTAGTTATGTTATGGAAAAAAATTATTCATAGTTTCCTCTGACAAGATAGTGAATTAACAATTCGGTGAAATTCCAAAATCATATTTCTGCTCACACATGCACTGGTAACTACCCTAGTCTTATCAAGTACATTAATATCAATAATCAAGAATCTATAAATACACAGATTTAGCTAGTTTTGTATTTAAAAGAAATTATTCATAGCTTCTCATAGATTATGTATGGAGGACCTGTGTATTTTCTATTTTGCCTGGGAGTTCTTGTGTGTTATCACTGTATACCTAGGGAGTCCAATACGGGAACTTTCCAGAGAGTACTGTTTTACGTTGCATGCTGCACTGGCACTGGAAGGTTTGAGTGTCAGCGTGTGCTTTTTAAGTCAGATATTTCTCTATTTTGAGTCTTACTCAAGTCAGCAGATATGTAAAGAAACCGGTGAGTGGCAGAGATCGAATTTTGTGCGGATCGGACAGTTTATTTAAACCCTACGCCATGCTCTACTTTAGTCGATGGAACGAACATTGCTCACACAAGTGAAAGCCGTGCCGTATATTTGCAATATACGCACTGCTAAGATGATAATATCACCACAAGTTGAAAGCTGATCTTTCTGCAGCAAATTGTGTGTTAACTGTGAACTTTATTCCGTTTATGAGTTCAGTCAGATGTCTGAGATTGTCATGAGAACATTATTTATGATTGTTCCACTGAACTTTTGTCGATGCGCGGAGTTAGCAGAGTAAGACTTCAGATAAGTTCGGCATGTCCCGACCGGAAGTAAACAAAGATCTAAGAATATTAGTAAGATGGCTGCTCCCGTGGTAGCTGAACTGGACGCTGCTTAGCAGTGAATTGCGTGTGTTGTCGCCGACTTTCATGTGCAGACATTACACGGGACTTACAATTGTGCTCATCATCGAACATTAGTTAAAGTCGCGTGTGAACTATTTGTGTTTCCCAGCCGCGTCGTCAAGTCTGAGGTACCTCTGCGGTACCGTTAAGTTTCCATAGAAATTGTTAAGCATTTAGAAAGGGTTTGAACAGAGTTTTGTTCTGAAAGTGTGTTCGACTCCTGCCGTCGGGAGGTCGATCAGTACGATTACTGTTACCATGGAGTAATATTTATAGTTTTGGGTACGGTTTTACTATTTTATATGTAGACCCCGATATTTGACACAATATATACAGAAGTTGTTTGTTACATTATATGACTGTGTGTTGGTTCCTCATTTCGGCAGATCGTCCATGTAGCCGACACGAACACGAAGTGTGTGTTACCGGCTATCAAAAACTATGAAAAATAGGTAAAGAATGAGCTACAAAATCACTATCAGTTTTAAGTTGCAGGTAGAATAAGTCTGTGCCTTTGTAAAAAATACTAAAAAAATAGTAGAAAGTGAAGAACCAGCTGAAAGTTAGTTGAGGAGACCTTGACCGCATATCATTTGCATCTCATTGTCGGCTACATGGACTGTGTGCCCTCATTTTGGCAATTTTTCATGCCCCATGCTGTGTAGCCCTGCGTACAGGTGTGTGCACGTGTGTTCCCAGCATTATATGGCCTCTACCACAGCCCTGCAATGGTCTTTGAACAGACTTGAGGTCTCTGCGGCCTGGATCTGGACCGCAATGAAGACTAACGGTCTTTTTGGCCGAAATTCTGCTCTATTGGGGCAAAATCCTTTCCCTGCCTACCTTTACCTCCTAACCGATCCCAGAAAAGATGCGATTGACTTCTCCTAACGTCCAAAACCGCTCATTTTCTGAAACATAACATACTCGACAAGTTGTTTACCCATGGCGATCCCCATTTTGAATCTCGCTGCAGAGACCCCAGTTATCTCCACAGACCGTTGCAGGGCAGCGTGGTGGAGGCCGTATACGCCAGGAACACACAGACCTGTACTCAGGGCTACATGCTCTGTTGCTGCTCTAGAGAGGTTAATGCCAGTCTCGGACTTGTTGGCCCTGCTAGAGAAATAAATTTGGCTGAGCTTCGGTCGGTTATTATTCTGCCGTCTCGAAACATCGGTTACACAAGCAACATTTCGGTGAAATTCCAAAGTCAATTTTGTTTTCCATAACTCAACACAAACCTTTGTAAAATTTGACCCCCCCTTCAATCATTGATTGTAAAATTTGACCCCCCCTGAAAAGCGGTTTTGTAAAAGTCAACCCCCCCCTGATTTCCACCGACCCCCCCTCCCCGTAAATAACGAATGCACCCTAAGGCGTTGTTTAAGTGGCCCTTTCAGAGTTGATGCGCTGTCATGTTTGTTTCTTGGCTGTTACAGTACCATTGTTTGTGTGTTCTGTCGGATTATAACCTATAGCTGATTGTTCTAAATTGGCAGTTGCACAAATACGCGTGAAAACACGGCCCTTCGGGTGGCTATAGGCCATTCAAATCAACTTGAGATGAACAGGCACTCCCAAACACATATAAAGTTACGTACATGTACATAACTGAGCGTTGAAAGAGACGAGGACTTTCAGGTGACACCTATGGTAAATTTCAAGGAAAATACGAGATCGGGCTTTTGCTGGGTTGAGCAAACAAACAGGTAAAACAAAATAAAATGCACTCTCAATAAAATTCCGAATTCGTCCTTACTCGTGATTTCGGCCCCCTTGCCGTAACTTAAGCTGTAGGGAAGAAAGAAAAGTAACAGGGTGTGAATGAGCGAGTGAGTGAGTGAGTGAGTGAGTTGGTAACTGGAAGTATGAAAGTGAAGTCAGTAGTTCAGTTAGCAAGCAAAGCGTTTGCATATGTATGTATGTATGTATGTATGTATGTATGTATGTATGTATGTATGTATGTGTGTGTGTGTGTGTGTGTGTGTGTGTGTGTGTGTGTGTGTGTGTGTATGTATGTATGTATGTATGTATGTATGTATGTATGTATGTATGTATGTATGTATGTGTGTGTGTGTGTATTTGTACATAAACTGATAACAGTGACTTCGAAAAGCATCGCTCGGCCTGAGTCAGCTATTCGTAATCTACGTGTTCCGTCAGACAGAAAGATGGAGTCAGCGAGCGGTACATGCATGTTATGTTTTGTTCCGTCAGACAGAAAGATGGAGTCAGCGATCGGTACATGCATGTTATGTTTTGCAACAACCCCCCCCCTCCGTCAATACGATTATGGTAGGACCCTAAAACTCACAATCAATGAAGAGAAACACGACGTTTGTACTTTATTCCGAAACATTTAATATAAACAGCATCGGGCACATCTGTGTGATTTAGGCCATCAGTCGAGATGTGACGGCTTGGTCAAGTCCCCTTTGATCTTTAGGGTTTACATATCTCATCGTTCACAAACAATTTAACTCCAATCTATGAAATACGTTATAATACCAGGCGTCCGTAGTCTCGCAAAAAGTACGGCCCCCAAAATAATTCAAATACTGACCGTTTCCATACGTAAAATATTCGTTTCATTCCGCCTCTAAAGGATATTATACACACTAAACCATATGAAACAAAGTGTGAATTTTCCACTAAGTAATGTAGACGAAATATAAGGAAATGTGCGAGCGAAACACCACTTAGACTTTTCACAACGCATATTGATATTTATGGGTGGTATCAATTATTTGGGGAATTTTTAATTTCATTGTTTGTGCGGAAGCTTGTCCGCATTCCATGTCCCTACTTGCAGCTAATGGTGCAAGCATGCAATGCATGTTAATTGTGTGTTAGTATTTACTGCACCTGGCGACAAAACCTCCTTTATGGTCGCCCATGTCAATTATATCGATACCTATTAATTCTATTATCTTACCGATGCAGATATGCGGTGAGTCTGTCACCGGACAACATTTCAACGAGTATGATAGCTCTTCACGTAGTTTTAAATTGGCCATCAGAATTTCACCTCCCTGGTTGCGGCACCTGGTTGCGATGAATGCCTAAATAGTTCAAATGTCGGAGTAGTGACGTTCGACTCGGGTGGTTTCGGGGAAAGAGGAATCGGCGACAATTGTTTTATTGTATTCCAGAAAAATGCGCGGAATATTTTAATTAAAATCTAGGAGGAAAAAACAAATGTTTCTAATTGTGACATGCTGATATTACGCTGTTAAAATCGGCATATCGGTATACCGTAGGAGTACCGTCCATTGTGTGCGTCTATTGCAGTTATTTAGTAAGCACAGTCTACCTAAGATAAGCTTATGCCTTTGACCCACTGACCCTTCGATACATCGCGAACTGTCAAGGTCGCAATCAAGTAAAGACATCCTACATGTACGCATCGCTACACGGCTTCTAGAGATCTTTACAGGAATATGTGATTGTCGAAAACGTGTAACATGATGGTGTGTATGTCTAAATAGTTTGTGTATCAAAGTGTTCTCGGGGCAGCTAAATCACGAAGACTCAGCACTTTAATATTATTCAATTTAGTAAAGATGCCAATGTAAGCAGGCAGCGGGACACTGTAATTGATACATACATACATACATACATACATACATACATACATACATACATACATACATACATACATACATACATACATACATATATATATATATATATATATATATATATATATATATATATATATATATACACACACACACACACACATACACAGAGGCAGGTAGTTAGCTACATAGTGTATATACGTAAAGACGTATGACACACACATACACTTTATATATATATATATATATATATATATATATATATATACACTTTATATATAAAGCGTTTGGTTGGCAAATAATATTAAAGCTTTAGTTGGCAAATACAATAAATATCAACATAGAACATGATGGCATACCGGAGATGCCTGTACAGCAGGAGAAGTAAACAGTGCTGGGTTTGGCACCCAGGGCAGGGCCTGGTACGGGCACCCAGCCGTTTAGCAAGAACACGTGAGGGCACGTAAACTGGTTTTGTTCCAGTTTTTTTTTCGCAAGACACGACCACCTTTACAGTGCACGTTTTATTGCACTTTTGGAGTTTAACATGTAAGTGAGTTGAACGAATTAAACAATGCACTTATCTACAGCGATTACCATTTTAATTAAGTGTATTCAAATTGACTTTGATGACCTCCTTAACGTGATAAGATCGTTACTTAATTAACTGTTTGTGTGGTACTTTTCCACTCTAAATCGCACTTTGTTGACTTCGAAGCTATGTCAGATCAATAACTTGGACATCAAGACAAGTTCGGTTCTTGCGCTACTTCCTCGGGTAAACTCGACTACATTCGGTTTATCTTGGTTCAAAGATAGGATATCTAGGGCAGTGGTATACGGAGGGTGTCTCACGTTTCTCCAACAGATGTGTTCCAGTTTTCCCGACTCGTCTCTCCGCATTGGTCGTTTGACGTCCATCTCCAAGCCCTCCCCCCTACACCTCAAATGCTCTCCTTATAAATACTAGTCTCACTGACAACCCTGTCGAGGCATACTGAAATTTGCGAGGGTTTGATGTATAAATCCGTGACACTCCACTCTAAAGTGGCATGTTCTTTATTCAGGCGTAATCAAGCCTCCCGTAAGCAATTACAAAACTTCAAGCAATTACGAAAGTGGCGCCTATTCGGAGTCCCTTTTCATCGTCTCAGGCAAGTCGTTCATTTGAATTTGTAGAAAAAAATTCTTTCGAACATTTTTTCCCCTTTCAAAAATAAAAGTTCATTAAGCAGTTGCACGAGTAGACTCCTCTCGTTACAGCAGCACAATCCATCAGCATGTGACCCCAGCTCCCTCTATAAACGGTTCCCACTTGACGTTATCTTGTACAAAACGAAGGCTGATGACTTCTGGTGACTAGTGGATTAGAAACGTTTACTTTACGCTCGGGTTGTCTCAGTTAGGCCGGCTAATATTCCCTGCCCCCCAAAATTCCTAAATGACAGGACCCGATAATATCACTCGCACCGAACAAAAGACAGGAACCTTTGAAGAAAGCAGCTCCCCTGGGTCCAATAAGGAAAACAGTCTCGCCCTTTGAGTTGTTGTTGTGCCTTTACATGTAACAAAGGGTAACTCGAAGCCCACGTGAAGATGAAGACTAGCCGTCTTACAATAACTGTTTTCCTTTCTGACGTTTATGTCACGAAGATTACAATTAACAAAGATAAAGCCGTTTGTCTTTACATGCCTCAACGGTCAATCACTTTGGCTCGGCCGACTATACTCTCGGCCTGCTGACTCTGGGTTGAGTCGGCCGGCAAACCTTGATCACATTACTGTACTCGGAACAGCAAAAAGTTTCGGTGGAAAAATTATTTCATGAAAAGACAAATCAAAGTTTTATCATAACCGAACAAAAGTATACAAATAACATGCTCCTGTTTGTGGTGCCTTTGTTAGCATCGGCGAGCAATCAGTTTACGTTCTCAATTATTAAGATGGGATGGACGCCCTGTATTAGCACGTAGACACATTTTTGAGCAAAAAATTCATTATATTTTGGAGTCCAGACAGCAGCTCTTCCTGACAACATCCCTGTTTGATGACTTCAATTCTTTCACATTCATGTAACGAGCACTATGAAGAAGAATACAAATTTTGCCATATGTCCCACAAATTTACTATCGACTTCAAGAGATTTATCGAGGATGTTCGTTTCATGCTGCCAATACATAACGTGGTCTTTCAAGGAGTCGTCGGGTGCATCGGGTTTCAGTCGATGTCGTTTTCGCATTTTTTGTGGCTGTAGATAGCTCATTTATCTCCTTCTGGCGAAAAAATATGTCGGACATGCTAAATCAAGTATGGAATGCGTACGTTGATTTATGCGGAGTGGTACGGTACTTAGCAAAGCTTGACGCCCGTGTGTGGATGACTTCAGCCCATCGGTACATCGATAGTTTTCTCTCACTTGTCTCGCACACTATCACCGATAGTAGCAAAGCGGCAATCGACATTTGCGACCAAAGTCGATCATCTCGGTTTACAACGTGACTTGTCGCAAACGAATAGATACTTCTGCCCCCTCCAAATTTCATGTAACTCACTGAGATTTCTGTTTGGGTCGACTTGCTTGTTAATCACTTGTATGCATGTCCTATGTGAAGATATCTGGCACGGCGCATTGTGCAAATGCTAGTTATACGATTCACATTGTATTTAAAGTAGTCACTTTTGATCTCTAACAAATGCAGGAGAGACGAAACAGGTCTTAGCTTTCGACCAAGTTGTGGTGACTTGATCGGCACGACACGTTACCGAAATTAAGAAGTCAGAGCGACTGTGCTCTCCACCCGTGCCTCTGACCGCCCCAAATATTATACTTTGTCATTCAACTCGATACCAATCTGACACCAGTCGATACTTTACGGAAATATCGACTGCCAAGTACATTATCACGGGCCTAAGGAAGAACGCAACTATAATATTTATACATCGGAACGCGTCGGGCATCTCGTAGAAACGCACATATCGAAAACGATTACCAATGTTTGACACGGAAGCAAATCTTTGATGCATGACTATTTTTACCAAAGTTTCCGCGATAAGCCGAATTTCATTGATGTTTCCTTGTTCAGTGTGATATGCGGATTTTGATTATGACCGTTTCCGTCTTCCAGTTTTTCTTTTCCTGTTTCAGAATATTTTGCTAGCTAACGGAGCATGCTAGGCTTATACAGCTGCCTGTGTAAAAGAAAAATATTTGCATTAATTATTGAAAATGATTGAAAAACCCCACCACTCTGCTCTGTCACAAAAAGGCTGTTTTTGTTTTCGTGGTCAAGCCAAGCCGAACGGCTAGCGTTTCCAACCACAACGAATGTACACACAAGTTTCGATATTTTCCCGCCGCGGCTTTGATGACGTTTACACATAATTTTGTATGCTTACGAAATTCTTCACAAATACATCTAGTTTGAACTAAAACGAGTCAATTCTTTAAACTTGGGAGCAGGGATAATTGGTTACATGCTGGCGTTAGATGCATACAATGGAACTATGGGTTAGTGATTACGCATTAGCGGCACAATCATTTAATTAACAGAAGCTTTTTAGAAATGGTGAAAATGGTGTGTATTACTTTATTGTGATTCTGAAGTCTTCGACAATTTTTGTGGAGTGACCGCCGATACATTGTTTTCGCGGTGGCTACTTCGAGGTGCCTGCAAAGGAGAAAACTGCATGACTTACGTGATGAGCAGAACGTTACGACATCATTTATGGCCTGCGGTGATAGATAGTTTGAGGCGGGCCGTCCTGAATGATTTTACGGAGCGCCACAAAGCTTGGAAGGTGAGGAGGTGAACGCGACACGCCAGTCGAAACCTGAAACTCGAGACAGAACCGTCAAGATCCTAAAACGTTACAATGGTTCTTAAATTCCTAACATTTTAACCTACTCGTTCAGGGAACATTATCCGAGGCTGCGGGAGATAGGTGTGAAAATACAAGAGTATGCATATTTCGCGCACTTGAAAACTTGTAAGGGAACTTGACACGCCGACACATATCGCGCATACCGATTTACTCCGGCGGTCGGAATCGGGTTGCCTGGTGCCATCATCCCGACGTGCAACAAAGAAGGTGCGACAAGGAAAGGGAAGTTCGGGGCCATGCTGCCGTCATTACCAGGTGAAGAGCGACTCTCTCGAAACTCCGGGAGAAGTGTTCGTCCTCACGAGTCGATGTTGTACCTTACAATCTGTAACAATACACACAACAATCGATTCTGTGTCGATCGCCCTGTTCAAATGCCGCGAAATCGTATAAAAACTATACACCAAGTTATTGTATGCGGACAAGAATCCCATCACAACCGGATAAATTGTTCGAACCCCAATGTAGCTAAAAGTCTAGACCATTAAAAGTGGACTATTTTTAGCTCTGTATATGATATTCCTTTAATGCGAACACGTAATAAAATTTTACATTTACTGTCGGTCGAATATCACATTTCGTATGGGGGATGTTAAACATAGGCAAGCGTTTAAATCTACTCAACGTTTGTCTTGGTTTCATAAAAAATAGAGAAAAGATTAACAAAGCCCTCTAACTTACAATTCAAGATTGAGATCACCAGGTTGAAGAACTCGCGCTCTTTGAACGCGACTTTGTTTTCATCCGACGTAGAAACGAATTTTAACTGCCAGCTGCATTGGATATCAGTCGCATCTTTATCAGGACAGTCAGCCTGTAGTTCAGCTCACATCTTTTACAATGTTCCTCAAAAAAGGTACGAACTCGGTTGCGTGTTCCGAAGCAACTGAATGGCATACTTATGAAAAAAATATGTAACCATTGTTGGATACCCCCAATCACAGGGGATTTGTTTAAAAACGATCATGTACGATAATTTCATGAAGTTCACGTGTGATACATAAGTAACACCTTCAGTTGCTATGAAACTGCACTGTCTTACAGTCACGATATCACGGAACCACTCTACCTGTTTCTACTCTATACGTGAAATATTTAACACGATTGGAACTATTTTGGGATAATTGGATCTTCATATTTTCCAAATTTCTCAAAAATCTTAGGTGCCCTACAGCTAAATGTCTCAATATTACAAATTACTCATAAAAACAAGTGTGTAACGTAGAAAGAAAACAGATGAGCTTACATTTGCAGATTTTCAAGACATTACTTCAGCATCTAATTATCCCAATCGTGTTATTTGTAAAACTCGGGAGTGAGCATGAATGAAGGTGGGGATATTTTACCAAAGGTTCCGATATTTGTTTTCTTTGTAGGGGGAGGGCAGTCGATTATCTAAGTTTACGAATTCAATGATGTATTTCATTTTTCAGAGCTAAAATATGTTACATAAATTTCTCCTGTGCCTGATTTCATTGTGTTGATGTGGTGGTCCTGAGTTATCGTCACTGGAACAGTGTGTTGGTATTTAATGTAGACGGGGAATGATTGAGAATTGAAAAATCAGACGGATGGATGGATAGATGGATAGATAGATGGATGGATGGATGCATGGATGGATGCATGGATGCATGGACGGACGGATGGATGGATGGATGGATGGATAGATGGATGGATGGATGGATAGATAGATAGATGGATGGATGGATGGAAAAGTGAGTGATCACACATAAGAAACGTTTATGACGATTCTCTGTGTTGATAATTGGTTTAACGACATACGGAAAACGGAACGGCCGAATTGAAATATAAACGTATGTAGGAACGAATGAAGGAATTGATAGATGCATTGAATGAATAAATTACAGAAAATAAATAAATATTGAAACAAACAAACAAACAAATAAATATTTACTTAAATAAATAAATAAAAATAAATAAATAAATAAATAAATAAATAAATAAATAAATAAATAAATAAATAAATAAATAAATAAATAAATTCATGAATTGATAATGTTCTCGACACAATTACAACACAACAGTCTTGGCAATATTAGGATACCAAAGCATGATTCCAAGTTCACGGAGACAGTTTCATACTGTTTGGTTCCTACTACATTCTAGTTTGGCAAACATTGTTTTGACCGCTTGACACCCATGATGTTTTATTTAATTCGCAAACAAGACTGCTGCCCCCTCCTATGTCCCCGCTGTTTACTTTTGTGTGAATGCACACATGCTGGGGGAGAAGATGAAAGAAATGGCGGGGTCGAGGCATGACTAGCCCTTAATTCTCCGCCATTTTGTCTCCTCAATGAGAGCAGTGTCTTTCTCAGTCAGCACAAAAGCTCGTATTGATCAACCACTGTGTTTCGGTATTAGACCGTTAAAACACTCAATACTTCCTGTGTTAATGCGATTTTCCGCTGAAATGGGTGTAATCCCTTAAGCTTGGGATTATAAGTCGTGATATTCACGTTGCAAGCAAGTCAGTCACTTTCAATGTCACCGGGCATGCGTCACGCGCCAAACCGCGTGCGCAAAAAACACATCGGAGCATCAGAAGTCACACAGGGTAACCTCTTAGAGTATCTCTGTCGTTTGATATAAACCATTTATTACTGATATGCTTTCTTAATTGGTTCTCTGTTGATTTATTCATCATATGATAAGTTTTGACCCACCTGAAGTTCTCTTTTTCACTAAGTCCAGCTTGGGTTTCCCTTTTCTCAAAAGAGAAAGGTCGGGTTCCGTTAGATCATTTTTCAAAGTCAGGAGAAGTGCGTCTCCAGCCTTTGTTAATGGAACCAGGGATTTCCGTTTTCAAAGTTTAGCTCTAATACCGCTATCTTGCCGTTGTTAAAGAGACTCTGTCTTGCCATCGAGTGCATTATTTTTTGTCAAGGATTACCACCAAAGAGAGGCAGTTCTCATCAGTCGTGAAATACGCCTACTGCCGCATCTCTACAGAAACGGAAGCATTTAGTCGGTACAGCTATGCTTTCTACCTGATTCCATCAAATGGCTGACGAGTTCGTTGCGCGATTTGACGTTAGTAAGTCTGGTAGCTCTTCGTCTGAGCACTTTCACTATTCAGAAATGGCTTTCATGGCACATATGATAGTCTGGCTGAATACCTGGGTAAGGGCTACTCAGTGTGGCAGTACTTTGGCGCCGCCAGTAGAGGAGGGTGTCTCATTCATCGGTCAAAACCTGTGTAAACTCAAGACACTCAGGAGAGCGATCATCTGGAAAAAAATACCGGGCCGCGTAATATGAGAGAACGCCGGTCTTGCAATCAAAACAAAACGCGAACAAACAAACAAAAGCACGATAAGAAGTGATGTGGTATGCGTTTTCGTATCCGTCGTACTCTTACACCTGTGCATTAATTTTGCTACTACAAACCCATGCACCGAGTCAATCAATCACGTGCAGACATATTCGGTCGCACATGTGCACGCGCCAAGCACAGATTCGCTTTTGTACGGGAGACCAGTGTCACAATATGTTCGGTATTTAAAAAAACTACTTTCTTTCGAAGGAAGATATAAGGAGTTCAACCTTCATCAAAGACAACTCTGTTTCTCTATTTCTTCATTATGTTTGATTATAAGATGCTTCAGCAATACCAAGCACACAACACATGTACATGACAAATTCAAATAAATCGATGTTGTTTTCGTTGAGAGATCTTGCCACCATTCTGGTCATCCTTGATAATACAAGGCAATGGTATTTAAAGTGACCAAGGAAATGTCACCTGGTGGCGTTACCAAACCACTAACACATTTCGTCTCCCCTCCCACATGCCCCGTCTCATACACGGCCAACATGCGCTAAAAACTTTGTGTGCGATTCGCCAGTCTAGTGAAAAAGTCTCCCAAATTTGACGCAAACCCTTTGTGACAACTTATCGTCACCTGTCGTAGAATGTTTAAAACTGTTACGGTAACAGTTTTAAACATTCTACAGAATGGTCGACCGGGTTATCAGGTTGTCAAGCCACTCTGAAATGACAAATTGTATTGCTAGCCTAATTTTGGGTGAGAAACCGGAATGTTTCTACGTTTTATCTGGGACAATGTTTTCATTATATCATCATTCGTGAAATTGTACGTGAAACCTTGGTCACAGTGCTTTGTGCGCGGGGAGATATATGTTATGTGCCTTTAAGATTAGAATGGTTCGCAAAAACGAACCAAAGTACACAAACTTTTATTGCGGACAGTCAAGGTCAAAGAGAGTTCAGCGGTGGCTTTTGCACAGGTTTACGGATCTTATTTGAAGAGGAGGAATTTATGTCTTCCTCTTCATTCAAATTCAAAACAAATTTGCAATTCACGAAGATTTTGTGACTTGTGTGTTTACGTTGACCAAAACAACACGAAGGGACTAATGTTGGATCTTGTCCACACCTGTGAATGGGAAAGTCTGTTTCATCCAATTCAGCTTGCATGGCAAGCTGTCTGATTACCACTGTCCTTTGTCAGAACATGTTCAAAGACCGTGATACAATCTTTGCATAATGAAAACGGCATGTTGTCAAAGTAGCAATAGGAGTGATTCATTCTATTTTTCGGCTGCTCATACATGCATAAATTCACAGTCTTGTTGTCTAGCCCCATATATGGGAGTAAATTTGAATGACGTCATCTGACTTGCCATTATCTTTACAGAGATGTTTAAAAATTACGTTCAATTAATAAGATAAAGTCAAATAAATACAAATTACGGGGCATGAAAAGACATGCCATTTTGAATAAACAGAAAAGTTCTCCTTAACCATCACTGCATCAATTGCATAAAAAGTAAAAAGAGTGCATTCCTCTGCCTGGAAGTCATCGATAATTTTGGCAATTTGGAGTCAACATTAAAACACCCTTCAGTCTAAACGGCGAGCTACCTTAAGTTTTGTTGTACCTCCAATTAATTTTACTGTATTTGCGCGCAGTTACACAGAATTACGTAAGAGCTACAAGAAATGTTATGTATATATATATATATATATATATATATATATATATATATATATATATATATATATATATATATATATATATATATATATATTCTTTTGGGCCAGCAATGATGTACTTGACGCGATAATTTCAGGTCTCAAATTAGTTTCTGGAGCCAATTTTCTAGGCAAGCAGCGTTTAAGTGCCTTCTGATTCGGGATGACTGCCAACAAAGACAAGAAAACAAATAAAAGTAAATACAAAGGGATTTGAGATGTGTCCCACGTGTGGGGTATCAGCAGTTACAAAACAAAATAGCTTCATCCGGTATTTCTGAGAGCAAAACAAAGTCGTTAACACCGAATTGATTGTTTAGTGTCAGAATACGAACAATTTGGACCACAGGGGTAACCTCTTGAGGGTCCCTCCATATATACATCCATGTATAGTCACTCGTCCAGAGTTGTCCGAATTTCACACCTCATCGTAAGGTACAACAGGTGACCATGAAAACCGAGCGTTACGCCGATAACGGGTGGCTTGACGTTCAGCCTCTCAACAATTGACCGGTGGTTTTTACCTACTCAGAGATAACTCCGTCTACATTACACTCGTGTTATTTAGTCATAAAGTCGGCGAAGGCGTGTGCCCTTTGATACATTTTTGACGACTGTTTTTTCACAAGACTGTTTTTCCTGCAAAAAAAGTAGAAACGGTCGCGAGAATGTTTAACAACAGTGCAAAAATGTCATGCTGGTGTTAGATGGCATTCCATTGTCTTTTGAGCGAACAAATATTTCTCATACAATAAACCACCGATGATTTCCATACATTTTGTTCCTAAAAACGATATCATACGGCCTCTCGGTACGTAAAGTAGTGGTTTTAGAAACAGAGGCGAAGTTTTTGCAGACCGTATCCCTCAGTAAAACCAAAAACCGTTTGGGGAGACAAGTGTGGTAGAACTATCCCTGGCGTCTTTAGATCATGATCGTTTCAAATGTGAATCCAAGATCACGCAATACGCGATCAAAACCTACATCTTGCCATTAGATAAAAACAACTTGTTGGAAAGACGTTATAAGTTAAACATACGTTGAACCGTGTAAAATTATTGGTGGTGAAAACCAGTCCATTGAGTTATTGGTTTACATATCAAATACGAACATGTTTATGCTTAAATGCTTTTAGTACGTGTAGACATTTTAAAACGATCTGGCTCCTTTTCAAATAAAATTTCCCATCCTATTTTCAACATACTTGGACGAAAAACAATGACTAGATAATAAATATCCACGTGGGTAAAAAGTTTGGTATGCTCATTATTAGGACAAACGGGAGAGCTAGAAACTTTGACAACAAAGTGCGTCAGCAGTAATCTGCAGGCTGTCGATTTGCGAAGTTGCACTGGTTTGACAGCCTTAAGTTAAAACTCAGGAAAAGCGTTGATGTAACAATCTCTACCTTTAGATCTTACTTATATAATGATATCATCCCTTCACTTCGGCAGCACTTGTCTTTGTTACCATTTTCAGATTCGGAGAGACTTCCCTTTCAGCTGTGAAAAATAGCATTTCTTTCACGAATATCCTGTGTGGTTATACATTACTTGATATGTAACATTTTACACAATTATACGTGCCTGTTTAATTAACAAGTGGTCCAAATTGTACAAGCTGTAGGAACAGATGACAATAACATCCACCACCATATATATAAGTGTCTGTCACCTTTTGTATACGATGTATATATATATATATATATATATATATATATATATATATATATATATATATATATATATATATATATATATATTTTGAAATGGGATTCATGACCTCCGATCAGGTTAAGCTGTGATTATATTAAAAAAAATATTATATTAAAATTATATTAAAAAAAACGACCTGGATCATGTCTGCTATTAGTGAAAGAAAATGAACAGCTTGCCCCAAAAAGTTACATTTCAAACGTCTTCTAATATTGAAGGCCCTTGGAAGGTGTTTGTGCCAAAACAATTAGTTCACCAACGCATAATAAGCGTTCATTATGTAAAAAGTTTATGTAAAGTCAGGTTATCGCACTTAAAATGTCTGTCATATATATAAACAAATAAAGTACTCACTATATTTTGACTTGTGCAACCTTTACAATATCTGGAAACTCAAAAACATATATAATTAGATCCCTTCAACATAATCTGCTTCATTATAGAGACGCAGGATAAAGCATAAAAAGGAGGAATTACATTGTAAAGTATGATAAAATTTATATGCGGCTTCCATGTTTTTATTCATCTCTGAGGGTAACAGAATTTTGCTCATGAAGCTAAACCATGGCGGTAAAACAATAGATTTGCCTTCATGGTGGTACATTTAATATCGATGTAAAAGGTATCCAAAGCATGTTATCTTCCGTCTCGATTTCATACACGGCGGAATAAACAACTTGTGTACAAGAATCAGCTGCATTTATGTACTTTGAAATTGCATATTGGTGTGCTATGAAATTTAAGTAGCTGTTTTGGCGGTTTGTCAACCGCAAACGATGTTCTTTTTCTGAATGACGAGGCAAGCTTGTAGAATACGGACACGGAGTTCCTCTGTTCTGGTAGACGCAACCATGTCACCAGCCGGTGGTTGCCGACGAGCGAAACCGCTCTGTAAACTGTGGTTTTTGTGGTCAGGCCGAAGAGATTAGCCTCGATGACAGGACAACAATACAGGGGTGTCAATTAATAACCAGAAGACTGGATCCAACGGCGAAGCTGTCATCGATCAGCGAGGATGAAAGAAAAATTCTCGCAAAATCGATAAAAACGTTTACCCCCTAAATTCAACTTACAAGGAGAGAGTTAAAGGAATTTGCTCGGACCCTTCAGACCACACAGAAGTCAAAGAAGGTCTCTTTCACATAGGACGACGCTGTCGTTTTTCCAGCCTTTTGTCTTGTCGAAAGAACGACCCTCTCCAGTGGCCCAAAAGGAAAAAACACAATATAATTCGAATGGAGAATGTTCAACTGATGAGTGAAATACTGACATATTGTGTTGCTTTTTGGAGGACACAATATCGATAAAAATGTCTCCCAAGTTTACTACCGCAATTTAATCGAAAAATAATGCTAAAGGAAACAGACAAACGTTTACATAAAATCGCTGATTGCTTGGGAAAGTAGCTTCTCTAGGCTTTCTTATTTTTTTATTATGGCATTAAGATAAAATTGAA
Organism: Ptychodera flava; assembly: GCF_041260155.1. Classification (NCBI taxonomy): domain Eukaryota; kingdom Metazoa; phylum Hemichordata; class Enteropneusta; family Ptychoderidae; genus Ptychodera; species Ptychodera flava. The sequence goes on from NC_091938.1 coordinate 7,098,837, forward strand.
CCAGCCCTTTTAAAATCCTAGACAAAGAAATAGACCGACCTTATGGCCAACGTGTGAGGACGTTTAAATTCTGTTAAAATATCTTTGGCCTTCTTAAAATTACCGACTTCAATGATGTGGCCGCGTCCGTCGCAAATTAAGGTAGTATGCACCTCGAAAGTGAAAGACTTAAACTTTTGCTCTAACTTTCCTCAAGGAATCTTTCAACCATTCTTTCTAAATCAAGAATAAAAATAGGGGGTCACCGTGCAAATTTTGGTACTAGAGAAACAAATTACCCAAGATTTACTGATATTAGAAATTCAAAATGGCCGCCATCTCTGTGTTAACTCTATGGAGCAAAATAAAAATTTTCGAATTTCGAAAAACTAAGGCGGTAAAAAGTTTTCTTTCACCAAGAGCTTTAAAATGAGCCCCCACATGTGGTATATGAGAAGAGAATTGTAAAAGTTTGAGAGTCCGAATGTCTGTCCCCGAGGTGCGTTCAACCTTAAGGTAGTTTGCGCCTCGATAATGAAAGAGTGAAACTTTTGCTCAAACTTTCCTGCAGCAACCTTTCAACCATTCTCTTTGAAAATCAAGAATAAAAAGTAAAAGGAACACTATCCAAATTTTTGTATTAGAGGAACAAATTATCCAATGTACCGATATTTGAAATTCAAAATGGCTGCCATCCCTGTGTCATTACTTTGGTTGAAATTTCATCCCCGATTTTCACAAAACTAAGAAGGTGACAGCTTTTTTATACTCCATAAGCTTCAGAACAAGCCCCCACTAGTGGCAGGCCAAAGGAACGCTGTAAAAGCTTGAGAATCAGAATGTCTGTCCCCGGGGCGCGGGCGTTCTACCTTAATAAAAGACACTTTGAAGGAAGTGCTCTGTATTCTTCATCTTCCCAATGTTTCAGTTTCCGAAAGTAACCCTATTTTGGTGACTTTAGGAATAGATATATATATGCCTTACAAACTTGGCGAGGAAGAACGTTTAATTAAAAGACTGGAAACATTTTCATCGGTTTAGGTTACCCTAGACCCTTGAACACATACAACTCACACTCACTCATTCATTCATTTATCCCATCATTTACTCATTTCCCTTCTCCCTCCTCCTCCCCCGCCTCTCTCCCCCTTGTATTTCCATATAGTCACGAAAACAGGTATATTCCTTTGTAATATGGAGCCTCAATTTAAAAAATGAATTACGAGTCTGCAAGTTGAAGAAAAGGTTTAGCTCATGAGAAGACTTGATTGAAACTGTCAAACGCGATTTCTATCTACATAGAATTTATTTACATCAGACATTGACTCTCCAAAGAATGTTTCATCTGTTCAATAAACCGAGAACACGATTGGAACTAATTTGGGATAATTGGATCTTTATATTTTTCAAATTTCTCAAAAGTGTTTGGTGCCATATAGCTGAATGTTGCAATATTACAAATTACTCATAAAAACAAGTGTGTAACTTAAATAAAAAAGCAGATGAGGTTACATTTGCAGGTTAAAACGACCTTACTTCACCATCCAATTATCCCAAATTAGTTCCAATCGTGTTCGAGTAAACAAAAACAAAAACAAGATTCGCCTCTTCTTCAAACCTATCATTAAAACTATGATTCCAGATGACTGACTGGCCCAGAGGAAATGCTTTCCCCGTTGTTTTTCCCGATGTACATTATGTTTTATACATTATTCCCATAACATCCATTCATTGTGTTGGATAGTTGAAATTTATCGGCATTTCTCAAACGGCTTTATTAAAATGACTCCACCCTCATGGGCGACATTTCGCGTCGGGATGATAAATTTTGACACTTTCGAACACGCGGAACTTGACATCGGCAGCACAGAACGTCCACATGTGTGCGGGGCTTCAACGCTTTGGCCAAGACGCGGAAACTCTGTATGGCCACTGCTAGAGCAAACATGCCATTTAGCGTTCAGAATTAGAATGACTCTTAAGCTTTCTGAACTTTTGGCACCGATGGAAGAATGTCGATATGTACCGATTGTTCACGACTTTGGTCAGATACTTCAAAAGAGATATCATGGGAAGAACGTCCCTCTCAACAAGCTGTGGCACGAACTCCTTGCCTTCAGTGCGAGTCAAAGTTGAAAATACTTGAGCGCTCTTCAAACAGTAAATCGATTTCTCATTTATTTTGAATGAAAGTCGAAGCTGGTTCAAAGAGGCCTGATAATTCATTTCGCTACTGGGTTAAGATCGAGCCATCCTTCGTGAAAGCTGCAGAACGGAAAGCAAAAAAAAAAAGGGTCTTGTTTTTGCTGTACTTTTACTCTGCTTCACAGAGTTATAGAGATAAACGCTGATTTTTGTTTGCGCCATTTTGCTGACTTGGAAACTCACTCTACATCGGACGAGAAACTTTTTGTGTGATATGAACATGACCAATCATGGAAACTTTTAAGTAAAGGAAAACCTTTTTGCCTCCACTTATAAAATAAATAACGGACATCGAAAAGCTAAGCAAAGGCGTGTTATGCGTAGATTATGTGTGTTCTAAGTCTGTATCTTTTTCATTAGTATGAAGCAATTTACCGCGAAAACAATATAGAAAGAACATTGCCGATTTAATAAAAATGATTATTAATTATTTGTGCAGCAACTGTTAGCAAAACTTTTCGTTTGTTGGAGACTCTCAACCCTTTTCTTCCCTCTGATCAACATTTGTGACTTTGGCCCGCAGAATTTGAGGGTACCTTCATTCCATCATCCTTAACGTTAACTCACGGATGTTAAGCACATTTATCGGAAAACAAGTGGCCTTTCACATTTTAGAGCGATTGCCAGCGACTGAGTTACTGGTACCTTCTTGGTACTGCTGACGGTACAGTTCCGGCTACAATTACTGCATGAATCTTGTCGTGACTTCGAGGCGGAACATTCCGTGCGTAAGAATGTGCATCGTCGATGAGGGAGGGGGTTTGAAATTTACAGGGCACCGTGCAAAGGGTGTGTCATCATCTCAGAGTGGAATGCAAGCAATAACTGTAGCCTAACTAGATATCTGGGTTACCAAAGTACGCAAGTTGTTTGTCGCTCAATAATTGTTCTGTCGTTAATTTTCAACCCCTGAGACCAACGTATACCCAATGACCTTTTTTCCTTTTCCCCGATGGTGAGGGGGGAAACCCCAAAACAGAACCGAAAAAGAACTGTTCGGGTACCGGTTTCCGACACCCATGACATCGTGCCTGCAGGATTGGAGAGGTCGGCAAGATTCTATGTTGTATTTTGAAACACCATTTATTAGCAAAGAGACCCAAGGCAATAAACTTCGATAAAAAGGATCATCACAGCGAAAGTCAAACAGATCGCTCGAAAGATAGCAATTCGAATTAAACCAATTACGTCATTTGCCCCTAACAGTTCTACGCACAGAAGATACAGAGATGAATCGCAATTCAACGCTGACGCAAACCGCCGAGAATACTTTTAAGCCAATCGCATTACGCGGGGCATGCGCAGTTTTCCGAAAAAAAAAACTACCTGTTAACGTTAACGTTCTTCTGTGGTCACAATTAATCGCTGTATACACCCAGTACTGTTAATTAAGGTGAGTCATACCGATTTAACGAGCAGGCTCGGGTAAACGAAGTCTGGATAAAAAACAAACACGCCCGCTGTACGTAATATTACATGAGGTTTGATGTCCAGCTTAATGACGCCTTAATCGCGAAGATTCCTATTTTGATGGCCATTTCCTTGGTGAAGTGTAATTCGCGGGAAGATCCCAAGATTACGATTAACCGTTGAGTCATCGTTAGGGACTGACTCATGCTTACTCATCGCCGGTCGCGCGCGGCATCCCAGGCGAAAAGAGCGTCAACCCTTCCCATGATGCAACGCTGTTCTGTATTCAGTTCAAAGTGCCCTGCTCGCCGTTGCGGGGCGTGGAACACGTATTCTGGAATCAAAGACTTGTTTATTATTATTATTTGAACAAAGTATCACACCCTGCACAAGCTGGCAGCACACCTGTATTTCTGTAATGTCTTTCATTCCATCGTAGAGGAAACAAAACTAACCGTCTTACACACAGTTCATGCACTTAAAGTGACTTGCAAATTTACATGGAAAGATATCCGTCAGTTCACCGGTGAACGAAACTATTAAACAGAAAATCCAAAACGTTTTTATACTGTTTGATGAAATGACATTTCTGGATAACGTTCACGAATAGTTACGACGGGCATTGCAAAAGCGTGTTATTGTTTCCAAAGGCAAATCTACACAAAAGCGTTGTTATTTTTTATTTTAATTTTCAAAGAGAAACACTAAATGAACGAGACGAGAGAGGCTTTCTCCATTTGCTTCGCAAAGACTTTCAAAGCGAAGCTTGATGCTTTAATCGTGACGATTCGATGAGATAAGAAAAAAATTAATCAAACCTTTTCTATAATAAAGAGCCTGACTTACTAACATTCTAAATTAAACAAGGAAGTTTTTACGGGCATCACATTTGTTGTAAATGATCTGCCCATTACGCCATGTCAAACTCTTGAAGTATTTAGGAGCTTTTGACACTGGCATTGACACTGACCGCTGAATTCCAGTGAAATTAACATTGTGCCAATTAAAGCGATAGGATAAAGATTCACAGATAAATTTAAATTCGACGATCTATTCAGCCCCTCCACGGTCGGATTTCAGGATATTTTCCGTATTATCATAATGTTTTTTGATGATGATGATGATGATGATGATGATGATGATGATGATGATGATGATGATGTCGATGACGACGACGACTACAGGAGAAAAAAAGCTGAGGATATAGGAGAGTTGACGTTTGATATTTTAAACAGAGGGTTACTCCCTTTTTTATTCCGTCTACCTTTATGCTTTGACAGCACTCTGCTTTTCCTGGTACATGTAGTAGTATTGAGCTTCTTACTTACGAAGACGACCGCGGTCAACATCTACATATCGGATGTCAATGAACCGTGAACCCCATTCAAGTACGGTACAATATATCACTGTTTCGGTTTGAAATCAAAAAGCAAAAGTTTTGTATTACTATTCCGTTAATCGAAGCAGCTCAAGCGTTACTATCACGACAAGGACAGCATAATTACAAGGTCACGTCGCCCTAAAATGGCTACTAGAAATTACGCATTCAGACTGGAGGAATATTGAAGACTTGGCCGCTTGCGCATGAGCATTACTAAAAGATATATTTCGCTAAATCGACAGTAAAGCCGTGAGTGTCTATTCTGATATTTTACAACATGTTTGGCTACCTTGACAAAGAGTGAAAATATCTTGCTGGAGGACCGAAAGAAACCTATCACATCTATATTACAAACCACTAAATTAACTTGCCCTGGAGAACGCTGTAAAACACACTTGTAAAGCTGTTGTTTTGTCAATAAAATTTCTCTGGAAGCCGCTCATGTTCCTCCGCTCCATAAAGTTCAATGTCAATAAATATGAGTGGCCTTTGAAGCCAACTTCCGGCGCAACCTCGCTAGAGGGAGCGATTATACCAACGTTGTCGAGATGAAATTGCTCTTTAGTATGGAATTCAAGTACCATGACCTCGCCGTCCTTTAATCGTTTGCTGGTGATTTTTTGCCAATAAAGTTTAATGGAAAATCGTGTTTCGTAATTGAACTCTGGGGCCAGGCTCCGCGGCGCAACGCCTTGATTTATGTGCGTCCGCGCATTCTTCTGTGTCAGCGAAAAAGAAACAACACCCCGTGATATTCATATTCTTCCATCCTCGTACGCGTTTACATTTGCTGTAAACATAAAACCAATATTCCATCTTGCGTTTTCATGTTACAGATGTACTATATACGGTGACTACATGAAAGCCTGGGATCTGCTATTTAACATTAACCGATATTCATAAAGAAAGTGATTATAAAATGGAATCGTATCGTTTATTATTATCCATATATTTCGCTTGAGGAACAGAGCATATTGATATAAAGGCAGCTGCGAGATATAAAATTGCAAATAATCCTACATGGTTCATGAACCACTCAATGTATTCCTTCTTTGTACGGACTGCTCGTCAGTTTTAAATGAAGCCTTTTAGTGCTAACACATACGAACCGACATGCAGTGTATTTCCGGTACTTAAAATCGATCACCCGAGTAGCACAATTATATCAAAATAAATGGTTGGTATGATTTTTGAATTCAGTCAGCTGACTCTCACGACAAACATATTGCTTACTTTTTTCTTTCAGGGCGATGGGGGTGTCTTACTCCCCGGCGAGCACCGAGCAAATCCTCTGCGCCAAGGTACCTGGACTGGTCGCCAAGCAGGCCAGGTATTGCCGAAAGCACCTCGAGCTCATGCCGAGCGTGGCCGAAGGAGCACAGAAGGGAATACAGGAGTGTCAATGGCAGTTCCAGGGCAGAAGGTGGAACTGCACGACGATCGGAGGCGATCCTTCAGTCTTCGGCAAGGTTATAGAGAAAGGTATGAGAAATCGGGCTGGCTCAGCTCCCCTGCAGTTTCATCCCATTGCTTCAAAACTCGAACTCTCAAATGAATAAACATGGACGCACACAACTTTTAGCTAACGAAAGAAAATAAGTTGTGAGTGTCAGTAAACTTCATAAACTTAATGTGACATGTTTTCTAAGTTTCAACTTCTAATAATGCTTCTAAATATGAAGGACTCTCCACTGAACCCGTTAGAGCACATCGCAAAATCTTAAAAACCTGCAAGTGGCGCGCTAAAATGTAATAAACGGAGTAACTAAAACTGTATTTGAAGGTTTTCGGGCTTGCAGGCAGGGTTCAATCTAGGTGAGAAATAAGAAAGTGGTGTACACTATTGACATAGGACTTACGCATGCAAGAAGTGGCCGGGAATAATTAATTCGAGATGAGGGAACATCCGAGGGAGGGGTGTCTCCCGGTTTGAGGTTTGGTTGGGGTAACGTAACGTGAAGACGTACCGGGTCGACAGTTTTTTAAAGTGCCGTAGCTTTTTGAAGAAATAATGTCGCCTTCAGTGAGTGAATTACAGAGAGGGGCAGAGTGAAATAGTTGACATATGAGCAGAGGGAGGGGCGCAGGTGTGAATGGCCAAACTCCCCTCCCTGTCAAGTTGCAAATAAGTTCGAATGGTTCCGAAACAAGTTGAAATACTGTATAAATTTATTGAGATATAATGAACGTATATTAAATATTGTCCCTATTCACATACGGTTCTTTTTTCCGTTGCATATCTAGCTTCAAGAGAAAGCGCCTTCGTCAACGCCATTTTATCCGCTGGTGTGGTTCACGCCGTCACAAGAGCGTGTGCCAGTGGTGAGCCCTTATCCTGCAGTTGTGACAAGAGGAGGAAACCACCCCCTGACGACGAGTGGAAGTGGGGAGGTTGCAGCGAGGACGTCAAATTCGGCGTCCGCTTCAGCAGGAATTTCCTTGACCCAAGGGAAAACAGACGGAAGGCACGTTCGACCATGAACCGTCGCAATAACGAGGCGGGCAGACAGGTACGAAGTAAAAAAATTTGGAGTACTATCCTCTCCCAGAAAAGATAAAATTGAGAGATGAACGGTTTTTTTTAGAATGAAATCGCAACGTCAAAAGTTTTTTCCCTGCCCAACACAAAATGTCAGTAACTTAGATAAAATAAGAAATGTACAAATAGTCGTACAAGACATACACAGGTACGAATGCAGACAGACAGACAGAAAAAATTAACAGAAACAGAGATACCGCCAGGTTTGGGGAAACACAGGCGCACAGTTGATGATAATTAACGAACCAAGACTAAAAATGCACCATTTTGGAAACCATTAGGCATACCATGACTCACGTCCTCTTATCAATATCGGTGATCAGTGATGGGAGCTGGGCATGGTGCCTGGACCGCCTTATCTCGCAACTATCCACGAGCAATCACGTGACAAGATGTCGTTAATGGAGAATAATTGTGGTCGTACTTTCGTCAAGTCTCGGGAACGACGACTGAAGTATTACATGTTACATCGAATCGATCACATTATTTTTGCAGGAACTGTTTTTCGCCAAAACACACAACAAGTCAGTAAATTTAAATAATCTCGTATAACAGTCGTTAGTCGAGATGGATAATATCTCAAACCCAGTCGCGAAAAATTCTTGTCACGTGATCTCGGCTTTCGGTGACGAAAGAAAAATTCCTTCGCTTTTCAACACCCGAAGAAAATAATGTCACATCGCCCCTATAGTCTTGCATTGCTTTCAAACCGTTGTAAGCCCGTCTCCATCCATCTTGTTTTTGTCACTGGAAGTTACTAAGGGACTGGTCAGTTTCTTCAGCCTGGGGGGGGGGCCGGTGGATTATTTTTTGCCGACGTCAAAAACTGGTTGACCCCCCTATTCCAAATTTTGAAAACAGGGTGACCCCCCCTATTCCAAATTTCGAAAACAGGGTGACCCCCCCCCCCCGGCGCGCGACATAGGTAAAACAAAAGGTGGACATAATTATATATATATATATATATATATATATATATATATATATATATATATATATATATATATATATATACAAATATATATATATATATATATATATATATATATATATTTTTACATTTTACATATTTTTATATTTTAAATAGTCATTCTATGTTTTAATGAAATTGTTGACATGTCAGTTGTAAGATAGGAATTTCAAAATGTAAATCTTAAGTTTGAATACAGTACATTTTGAATGAGCTGTATTTTGAATGAGCTGTGAATGTATTTCGCACTTTCTATGCTTAACCAGATGTCCTGAACTGTTGTACAGAAATGGATGTCAATCATTAATATCAAAGAGGAAAAAGCAGTGAATCAAAAACTTTTATGGGTGTTAAGACTTGCCAACCATCCAATTAAATCTCCTGAGGAGCCATAGAGAGCTTTTTTAGCCAAATCTGATGTGTACAGTGTCTGAGAGGACCTTTTCTTGTAACATTGAAACCATAAAAGCACAGGTAATAATGACAAAAACTGCCTTTTTTAACTGTTATTTTGTTCATAAAAAAGCATCTTTCTACAGAAAACCAGTGACACAAAGGAAAATAATTGCATCAATGAGAAGGAAAGATATCTTGTCATTTTTCTATTTCTAAAATAAGTCACTGTATCAAATATATTGTGAAATATTTGTGCATGTTGCTTTCTCATACTGAATTCTCATAGAGAGAACAGAAAAGTATCAGGAATTTGTCATCCTTTTCATATGAAATGCAGATTTCATAATGGTACACTTTCACTTAGCGAACATCAAGATATCTCTGAAATATTAAAGTATGGCGCTCGAAGGGCGCGCCGAAAAATATGAACATCCTGATATCTCCGATATATATGCCTTGTATATTAAAGTCATGCACCTGAAGGGCATGCTGAAAAATGTCTGATATATAAAAGTAATGAGCTTGAAGAGCACGCTGAAAAATATTGAACATACAGATATCTCTGATGTATGTATGCTTGATATGTTAAAGTTGGGCGTGCTGAAAAATATGACTGATTATTAAAGTTACGCGCCCGAAGGGCGCGCCGAAAAATACAACTGAATGATGAAATTTGTGGCTGACACTAGCATTTTAGGCAATGATGAGCCTGTGTCAAAATTCAAAAACACACTGACCCCCCCTATTGGGCATTTCAAAAACATGGTGACCCCCCCCTATCACCAAAGTCAAAAACAGGGTGACCCCCCCCCCATGAATCCACCGCCCCCCCCAGGCTGAAGAAACTGACCAGTCCCTAACTTTGTATTTCTGTTGCCGCCCTCACACCACCTTCCCTCCATCTATGTTCGTGTCTCTCTCTCTCTCTCTCTCTCTCTCTCTCTCTCTCTCTCTCTCTCTCTCTCTCGCCGTTACCATAAATATGTTAACAGTATTATGTTGCAGTGCCATTTCATCTTTGTCAGAATACAAACTTACTTGATCTTAATGGCAGAAATACTCCTCTTTAATTTCTACTTCAACGATCATTTGCAGGCGATCTTAAAGAACATGGAGACTAAGTGTAAATGCCATGGACTGTCAGGAAGTTGTGAAGTGAAAACTTGTTGGAAGCAACAGCCTGACTTTAGAACTGTGGGCTATTTGATCAAAGAAAAGTACGACAGCGCCACAGAGATGGAAATCACCTTCCGCAGAGAGGATCGCGGGACTGTGGAAGACTTGGAGCCGAAAAATTCACATTTCAAAGTGCCAACGTTCTCAGACTTGGTGTATTATGAACCCTCGCCGAACTATTGTGAGTATGACCTAGACTCTGGCTCGTTCGGGACCTACGGTCGCCGGTGCAACGCGTCCTCCGATGGAATAGACGGATGCGATTTGATGTGTTGCGGGCGAGGATACAACACGATGTCCGAGGAGACGGTCGAGCGGTGCGAGTGCCAGTTCATCTGGTGCTGCAAGGTGAAGTGTAAAAGTTGCCAACGAATTTACGACGTTCACACGTGCAAGTAAAGACTGCGCCAACCACGACGAAGTTAGAATTTACTTTCTTTTGGCGAACAAAAGTTTTTTTTCATCGTCCAACTATTTGACCAGCGCGAGGGTGTAATTTTTCACCGAAAGTAAACAAAACACTCATTTAATATGAAGCTCACAACACTCAACACAACTCCCAAATATAAACATGGTCGCGCGGTTAGTTCAATGGAAACAAGGTATTAAAAAATTACGACAAACTTGTAAATAAGTAATTTATTTTCCTATCAAGTTGGAGATAGGCCAACGAATCTCGATACTACATCTTGCCGCGTTGTTTACAGGGTAGACCATTGTCAAAATTTCTACGCTACCTTGCAAAACAACAAAGTTTTAGCCTACAGTCTACGAACAAATATAGTATTTATTATTTTTAAATGAATTTTCTTCATGTAAATATTATCCCTCACAGATTACTCTCAGAAATTATCATCACAGGAGCAAAGAATACAGTCAAGGAGATACTGAAAATAGACAAACTAATATCCTATCGTTAATAGGTACTGCACATTTTTATTCCGTAGCTATAACTTTTTCAACTAAATATATGTGATTTTTAAAGATTACGATAATTATGACGATATTTTCTACCAAATCCAGAGTTACAGATTCGATTTCTTTTCAAAAATTTCAAGTGTGGGAAATCGGTGTTCGATCGATATGACGATAAAGCTTACAGGAATTTTCACACTCTTTATCACGACGATAAGCTTCCTCCAAGAGCTTACTCACAACGAAGAAAACTTGTTCTTTTGGATCAACATCGACGACAAACCGTTGAGGGCGCTTTACACCCCAACAAAGTTTAACTCCAGTGCTTATCCGTACACTTTGCCACTTTTTTATTTACTTCTCAACATTTCAAAGTATGATGTAAATTTCACAAGAAAGTTTTATTACAAAGTTAATCTGCCAGATATTGTGTATGGCATGTGACTTCAGTTACTCATCGGTCCGGTATTTGTGTCGTAATACTTGTCTGAGGCTCAAGTATGTAAACTTCCGTTTTTGTACCGTTTTGTTCCGTATTTAATAAAAGCAATATTGCTATAACCTGTCAGCGGATAGCAGCCATATATGTTATATCACTGTATGTATGTATGTATGTATGTATGTATGTATGTATGTATGTATGTATGTATGTATGTATGTATGTATGTATGTATGTATGTATGTATGTATGTATGTATGTATGTATGTGTGTGTGTGTGTGTGTGTGTGTGTGTGTGTGTGTGTGTGTGTGTGTGTAGGTAGGTAGGTAGGTAGGTAGGTAGGTAGGTAGGTAGGTAGGTTCGTACTTGGAAGAACATGCGATTGTACTCGGACGATTTGGATTCAAGTTCAGGAAGTTGTTGTTCTCTTTCGATTCGGGAAACGGGAACGGGTTCAAAATACTTTTCTGATGGACAACATGAACATTATGCTCAGGTCACGAATAACTCTCAAATAACTTTAAATAAAATACATTCAAATATAAGCCCACATGTGCTTGACAGATGACGAACATAATCTCCGGTGACTTAAATGTTATCAATGATAAATCTATAGATGTTTGCACAGACTCACAGACCAATACAAGTACACCACTGTTTTATTTTTGACTTTTGAATCATGACCAACCCTAGTCGAAAAACCTTTTGATGGTGTTGGGATGACATCACCGTGCAAGCCTTTCATCGTGCCTTGCGTCAGACTCTACTATTAACCTGGGTTCTTCGCTTCACATCTGTATACGCACAACAGCTATAGTATGTTCATTAATTCGTATTGTTGCCGCCAAGTATGTATGTTATTGTTGACAAATGAATTCTAGTTCGTACAAGAATTAAAGAGTCAACAAGGAAATTTGACATTTAACATGTACAGACCATGTTGACAAGTTCAAAGCCAACCACTTTCATTTGCTTTCAGAAAGAAATGAAAGAAACTGAGTGTTGCATAAGAGAACGAAATAATACAAAACACCTCAAAACTTTCAGCTCACGTACAGAACTTTTATCAGTTGGCTTTTTGATGTTGTTAAGGCGTGAATGTGTTCTATATTTCATATCAATTGAAAGGGCTGAAGAGCAGAGGATGCTTGCGAACAATAGTCGATTAAAATTCAGCCGAGGTCGGGGTTGGGCAGGGGAGGACAAGGCGCTCATAATTTGCACTCCCGTAAATATCTGTTTTATCTTTGAGAATCATACCTTGCTCTGGGTGCCAAAAGGTCGGAGGACGCTACTTGAAGTTATAGCCTACCCTGGACGATTCATGGAGTCCAAAGACTTGACATATATTGAACAACGCCAACGTTACAACTACGGCGTGTCCATGCACCAGTCTTAAGATGAGCCAATACATGTCAAAATAAATCATGATACGTGATATCATCCCCCTAGAATGTGTCTTGCGACCAATTGTTACCTGTCTTAAGTACTCGTGTCAAAATTTTACCCAATGTGGCTGTCAAGATGCATTCCTAAGCTTAACAAAGTAACGTATTTGAAATCAAGCATGGTGGATTACAACACAACGCTGATGATAAGGCCTTTTCAGACGAGATGAAGCGTTTGTTAATAAGAACCCTTATCTCGGTGAATTAAAGTCGGTTGAAAAAGCCACTTCTTTGACAATTGAAATGAAGTAGGGTTTTTTTTCCTGTCTCCCTCTCTTCGTCATACCTGTCTCTATAAGCCGCTATCAATCTGTCCGTCTATTTGCGTCCTGTCTGTCACTGTCTCTCTGTCTGTCTCCGTATCTGTAACTCTGTGTCTCTCTATCTCTCTTTAACTCTCTCTCTGATTCTCTGTATCTGCCTTTGTGTCTCCCGGTCTGTCTCCCGAGGGGATCCATCTATAGAAAAGTGTATGGGTATGTGCATGTGCTGTTTAAATGGGGCACTTTTTCATGAAAAAACCTAAACATGGGTAGACTTTTCATCTGTAACAGCCCTAGGAAATGTTCCTATGGTTTATGGAAACAAAGGAATAACGCTGAATGAGTCGAAGGTATTAGCAAAATATATCAACTCTTGCAAACTTGTTAGGTTGACGACCATGGGAGACCTAAGCTCATAAACTTTTTTGAGATTTGGCTCCTCAAGGATTGTACATGTAGTTGAAGAATTTACTAAGAATCCCTTACAATAGTTCGATTTTTGGTTAATTTCTAGAGTATAGATGGTAAGGTTTTTTAACTTCGGCGGCACAGCCACAAAGGACAACAATGGAAGTACCCTGAGATCTATCTGTCTGTTTCTGTTTCTCTCTATCTGTATCTCTCTATCTGTCTGTTTGTCTGTGTCTGTCTTCCAGCAGCTCTTAATCTCCCTCTCTTCTAACCGTCTGTCTTTGTCTCTATCTGTCTATCTATAAGTCCGTCCGCCCTCCTCTCTCTCTCTCTCTCTCTCTCTCTCTCTCTCTCTCTCCTCTCTCTCTCTCTCTCTCTCTCTCTCTCTCTCTCTCTCTCTCTCTCTCTCTCTCTCCTCTCCAAAGTCGGGGTACAAACGGACTCTGATCGTCCGTGTACGATGTCACCAGCGTCGTTTATTTCAATAATCATGTTTAATCTCCAGGTCACGTTGGATTTGCTTGAAAGGCGATATTAATCTCCCTGGATATTTATTTTAAGAATTGCTTGTACAGAGACTCCAAAAACATTTTCATAGTTGAGTATCCTAGTCACGTATAAACGCACTGCATGGGTTCTTGAACGTTCAAGAGATCACTAAAATTACAATAAGAGTCGAACAATCATTCCTTTCATAATGCAGATTGTTAAACTTGACCTCCTAAAATGAGTTATAAATACCGAGCTCGGACAGAGCGAAGTACCAGATGAAATGAATCTTTAAAATTGTAACAGAAAAAGCAAGTCTACATACGCCTTACATTGAGTGTCACGGCGCCCCTAGCAAAACTTGGCCGAGAAAGCCGCCCTCGGTTCCGTCCGCTTGTCAAGATGATACGGTATAAGTAAAACAAGTACGACAGTCTGAGCAATTCCGCATGTATCGTGCGATCGCATTACCGTATGTCTGCGACACAAAATTTGTGAATGTTTTTATACAGAGAAAAAGAATTAGTTACCAAACAGCATTCAACGCGATGAAATTTACATATTAGCTTTAGGAAAGAAATCTGGCGTCAAAACAAGGTCTTTCACAGACTTGATGTGTCACGTGAGAAAGTTTATCAAGTGGAAAAACAAAAGTCGCTCTTCTGTTTGATCAAAGGGTGGCGTCCTATACCATCTAGCGAATGAGTGATGATTTGTGATACATCTCTTTTGCATGACAATATATGTATAGGAAGCAACGTTTTCGAGGATAATAATCTCGCGATGTTGAAGTTGGCAATATACATCTAAACGCTATTCGCCGGGCCTTTTGCAATTCACAGTGTAACGACATTTATTGTTTACCATACTGTTGCTGGTTTACATTTAATGTAACCTCATTGTTCGCCTTATGCAGTTCGAAAGCGGGGAGTCACGCAAACTTCGTCCTGGAATTCCAGTTTTTTTGGGAGAAGCTTGATCTCATCCCGCCTAGAGGATTTAGGTGGTAGCCGTACTTCACGAACAGTCAGAAAGCTGTATCCGGTCATGTTGGCTGCAAATCGCTGAAGGGCATTTCCGTCCATGGCAACAGCGCACACGGCGTGGTAGTCCAGGTAACGGCCTACCATTGCCCTGGTTACCACTTGACCCATCTCGAGTGATAGCAAACTTGATTGTAAAAAAAATCTTGAGTACGGCTCTTTTGAGGCCGATCAATTTGAGATATTTCTGATTCATAAATTTGAATACCAGTTTGGTTTCACCGAACACAGCATTTGCCGGATTGGCGTCAAACTATTAATATTTCACATCGTTAATTCCAGTTTTATTAGCGCTTGTAGCTGTTTACTTCTAAGGAGCCCCTCATCTATATATAGAGATTGTCACGACCTTTGATCGGTAAGGCTATTTTTATAAAGATTTTCTTTTGAATATAAATTAAATCCTGATGGATTTACAAGATTTACGGATAGGCGCGGCAGCAATGAAAGGGTTCTTTCAGTGACTAATCATCGACAGACGCCCGGCATGGTGCCGTTTGCCGTGTAACCCTGTTTGATTGTCACTCCTTTGAGAAAGTCGTGACATCTTATGGTTCAAAAGTTTATTTCTGGAAAGAGGAGCCGGCGCAAAATTTCACAAGTTATGAAAGGGGGATTAAATGTTAAACCGCGGCTAAACCGTTGCATTGAAGAGATTTGATGACTGACAAAAATGGACTATCCGGACGGTCAAGAAAGCTTCCGTCCCCGATAGCGGAGTAATCCATTATTCCAAATCAATTTTTTCGTTGAAACCCATCTGTTATTAATTGCTACCTTACACTAAACACGCTTTCGTATTTTTATTGTCTATTTGAATTTGGCTCAATAGCAGCATATTCAAAAAGCCTCCAATTAATATTCGTCGTGGCCTTCGCCATTTTATAGCTCCTTTTGTATGCACGGTTATATATATATATATATATATATATATATATATATATATATATATATATATCATCATCATCATATTTCTATTACCTATATTTGTTTTTGAATATTTTATATTAAAAATCTCAATATGTTCAGTTTGTGTCAGAGAAAATAAATCACAACCATCCAAAAGTTGTTTTGGCGGAATTTGATTCATTGAAAGAAATTTGGCGCTAATTTTGGGCGCAAGTGTTGTCATGAAGAGCCAAAAAATCCATACCGTTATATTTCATGTCATGATTGGGTGATTGCGCTGCATCTCCTTAGCAACGGGATCGAGCATTTCCTTTCCAAATTCATTCGAAGATCGCCACTTTGATGATCCAATGGTTTGACAAGACTCAACACATTTATGATAACACCACACCTTGAGGCAAAACTCTGCGTGACTTACGCTTTGTAAAACTGGTGGTGTAAAACAACGTCAAGAAATCAATCATGGTTTTATCTCAGCTTGTAGAATAATCAAGCAGGATTCTTGATTTTTGCCTCCAAGGCAAGAAGGAAAGTTTTTACCCTTTGTGTCAATTTACTTCGAGAGTAACGGCAGCAGACTTATATTCCAAGTAATCGTACTCTGTATTCTACGTTTTCAGATGTGCATTCCCCTTTCAGTTCAAACAAGAGAGTTTGAGAGCAGAATATGAGACACACGCTCATTGAAAGGCGGCGGCGCGCTCTACACAGAGTAATTGGGGGCCGGTGAAATACCGAACGAGTGCCGTGAGATTTGTGCCGCCTATATGTTGAGGGACAGAGGCACTTGGATGTGTGCCAATGTCAATGGCATCATCTTTGACGTGTCATCGAGCATATACGCCTACGACTCGAAAATGTGATGTGTACAGTCCACATGGGGCAAGGCGCGTCAATCTCCGCATGTGCATTCGACTTGCTTTATCATAAATCACGCAAAGTATCACGAACGCTATGCTCTTCAAGCAAATAGCCGAGAACAACGGAACGGCGTTGGCCTGAATGTCTGTCAAAATTGTGACATCTTGCACACGTGGCAAGTTGTAAATAACGTCGTCGGAAGTCCAGTTTCGTGTGAGGTCAAAGCGAACTCCTCGAGAGCGCTTGGCTTGGGCTAATTCTCTGAAGTGGGTCAGCGGTTACCAAGGGATGCACGGCTCAAATGGCGTTGTTAGCCGTGGACCATGATCGATGGCAGTGTAAATCTTAACGTACTTGTTACGGAGCGTAATAGCCGCAATTTGGCGACGAAATGATAATACACCACATGCTAACACTTGATTAGAGCTGTGCACACTTACAGGACGTTTACAAACCTGTCAATCACTGGCCGGACGGACAATGGATCTCCTTGATTGACGGTGATTGATTGACGGTGCTTGAGTGACATCCTAAGCCTCCCGGTATTAACCCTTGAAGATCCGCGCAAACGGCTTCGGGTCGTCTCCCCGACAACAGGCTGCGGCGGGTCGTCACACGGTATCGCCACAAACATGGGGAGAGCACAATACCGTTCGTGTCGCGAGACCGAATCTGATTTTCCGGTCTGGATAAGCCAGCTATGTTTTCTTTGTTTTCCAATTTATTACAAAACACATGTAAACACTGTATTTTGGCAAATGTCCCGCGTGTAACAACCATTGTGGTTCTGTCTACTGAAAGGAAATCCTGTAAACCATGCTTATAAATCCGACGGTTTTCTCATGTTAGCTGATAAACGTTCAGGAAGGAGTCGCTCTCTCGCTGGAATGACGAATTAACAACAGCTTCCGATTGTGATTGGGAAGTACTGCTGAAATTATTTCTCGTTTACATTCAGGAGGACGAAAATATGTAAGTTTCCCGAAATGCTGCCTAGATAGCGGTCAACTAAACCAAAAGGTTGATGTTTTACCGCGTTTTTTACGAGAAAAAGAAAGGTTCCAAGCAGGGACTTAAATTCAGTGTATAAATGTTTGAAAATTTATTTTTTGATACAGAAATGTTACTGAAACAAATACAAAACTTACAAAATATAGACGATCCAAAAGTGTCATGTTTACACCACGAGAAAGTACCCACATCTCACAGCACCAAGACAATGTCAAGACAAACACGTGCATGAAGAAGAAAATATTGAAACCGTCAGGGTTGGATACCTGTACTAGTAAATGATTAACACTACTTACATGAGTATTTGGCAATTTTTGAAATGGTCATTTCTCTATGCTATGACCTAGAAGGCGGTAATATCGAATGGAAATATCAGTGCGCATGCCCACGAACAGTAAATTTAAAGCTACTTTGCATTTTCGTGGCGAAACAAAAACGTCACATATCATGATATCATGCAACTAATGCAAATAGAACTAGTTTCTTGGACTTGTGCCCTTACAAGTGGTGTACATATCAGATGAATAACTGCAAAATGTCTTGTTTCTCAGCATCGTTAATGCTTACGGCGTGGCCTTTCCCCCGGCCATCCCGTGACTATATCTACTGTAGCGGAATAATTACATTTCGGCAACATTGACTACACACATCATACAAACACAAATGGAAATTCGCTTTTACCCGTTATTAAAAAAACCTTTACATAGATTTTCCTCTATAAAACTTACTGGACACGTGTAAGGACAAAATACGTTGAATTCTAGGACGACACAGCTACTCCTATGTACAGATTACACATGGCAAAGTAATATTTACAGTTGATACGGACGCACACAAGTACATATTGCTTGGCAACAATCGCATACGGGAGGTCCAAGCTTTCAACTCGACACAAAGGCAGCAACCGAGTAAATTACGACATATGTGTCACTCTGCTAATGAGACAATGTCGACATATTCACTGACATATGAAAAGTGCAAAATTGCGTGTCAATATGACGGATAATCGGAGGGGGGGGGGGCTGGTCAGACTTTGTGAAATTCAACC
The DNA here is from genome assembly GCF_041260155.1 of Ptychodera flava. Classification (NCBI taxonomy): domain Eukaryota; kingdom Metazoa; phylum Hemichordata; class Enteropneusta; family Ptychoderidae; genus Ptychodera; species Ptychodera flava. The sequence continues at coordinate 7,117,731 of NC_091938.1, forward strand.
AATCACATGATCACATTGTATAACTAGCAATATTGAACACCCTTTGTCCATGATTATGGATGTATACAATGATTTACTGCTAATATCAATCGTCTATTAATGATATTAATCTATAATCTATAATCGTCTATGCCACTCCCGATCTATTCGCTACCTAGTCAATTGAAAGGCAGTCCGTCGTGATACAAATTTGCCTACTATGTACAAACAATGTCAAGCTACCCTTTCATTCAGTGAGCAAACTCGATGGCACAGCAAGCAAACCCCACAAAACAGACAGAAAATCAGTTCCGAAGCTAGCTGCTAAGCTATCCATAAACACAGCTATCTTTAAATCTCCCTCTCTCTCTCCCTCCCTCCCTCCCTCCCTCTCTCTCTCTCTCTCTCTCTCTCTCTCTCTCTCTCTCTCTCTCTCTCTCTCTCACTCCGTCTACCAGTTTAAGCCACCCATCTTATTTATTAGTCTTTCTCCACTGTACAATTCTACCAGGCTCTATCTTTAACGCAAACGTTTTTAGGCATCTATCGATCGGGTAGACTGAGATACTCGAATTAAGAATCAAGTTGGACGTTGCCTATCAAAGTTACATATGATGGAATCATATTTCTGATATGTAAAACAATAAATTCAGTGTACCAGAAATATAAGACGGGAAGAGAAATCTGCCAAGAAATGTACCCATATAACACATACAACGCCCTTAAAGTATCGTATCCATATCGGCTGGTACTGCCATAATTTAGGAAATAAAAGACTGAAACTTAAAGTCAGAAGACCATGAGTTGTAAACAGTGTCCATCCAGTTGATTCATCTAAACTGGTTTAGGCGTCACAACTTTAACGAGTTTTCGGACAGCGAATAAATATGTGTGTTGCGAGTTGTCACATGTTTTCAGTGTAATCGGAAAATAAATGGGCCACTCTTAAATGTGATTTACAGAGCTTCATATACGGATCTCAAGTTGTGATATGTTTTTGGAACATGTATAGGGTGCCATGTGTTCTTTGCGAAATGCCATGCGCCTTTGGCAAATATAGTGAGCTTTTGATAGTTATCGTCTTTCTGGTCTGGGGGAAATCACTAAAATTTCAGAGCCATCCGAAATACCGACTAGTGTGGTCCTTGTACTAGGGGTCTCCTTGTCTGATGACCGTTGGAAATGTCAACAGTTAAACTTATACAGAGTCGTGTACCCTTCAACAAGGCGAGGGCCGATAGGGCTGTGGATACTGGTCGGCTGCAAAACAAAGTAACTGATTTTATGTAGACCCGAAAAGTTATATCATCTAAACTTCAACAAACCGCCAAAGTTTGGCATAATCTCTCAAGAGGACATGTCTGTACATATACATCTCAATAGAGTTAATCATTCATGGTCTCTCTGACAAACTGTATCAAAAGATACCTTAGTTTACTGCAAAAGCGTTCTACGACAGTACTTTTATGTCAAATTTTATATTTTGTTATATATGTTATATATATATATATATATATATATATATATATATATATATATATATATATATATATATATATATATATATGGGCGGTATTTGTAGACATGTTAAAGATATCATTAGCTGGAGAAATTACAGGTCAGAAAATATTGTTGAAATTGTTTTGGAGAGACTTTGCCAGCGCAAGTAAGTAGACTACATATCGTAAACAAGATTTTGGCATTGAATGAGGCATTGGTGATCCTGCTATCTAAATCTAGATCTGAACAGGTGCAAGGTCGGCTATTTTTAGCTCTTGGTATCGAGGAGAACGTCAGGGGTGTGCTGTTTAACTTGTAGTTGAATACAAGAATGCCTTGGTTGGAGCTACGATAGCATTCACCTTGGGCATAATTTTTCAGAAATTGATTTTTACCAATATTCTTTTAGTCTGCTGCTTTTGTGATATCATTCTGAATTCGTGGGAAAATTAAGTTTTTACGGTTGTTTGTAGGTTCGTTCAAAATTAGAAATCGCAATTTTTTCCATTTTGAATTCCAAATTATCGGTAAATTTTTGGTAATTTGTACACTTTGCACGACGATCTCTGACTTTTGTTCTTGATTATGAAAGAGGATATTTGAAGTTTTCTTGAGCAAGCAATGGGCAAAATTTGAGGCTTTCACAATTGCGAGGCGCGTACTGCCTTGAAGGAGCAGAAACTGTAACTTTTGGTGATTTTTTGTCTCTATTTTGTTTCTTATGTCAATTGAAAGTTTTTGTTCCGCTCCTCAAAACATCTTCGAACACCCACTATACAGCCTGTCAACAGAGCACCTGTACTCGTAAAATGTACCGTTATTGTTAACATTTGAATTCTTGTCCGGACCAGAATTTACTTGTCAACAATTACAATGTAGTCTACACATGTACAGGCAGAGTTGAGAAGATGAATGCTCTGTATCTTATCATGCCTTGGGGATTACAACAAGAAACTGTATTTGACATTAAATAATCAAAAACAGTGAAAACAAATCGTTGAAAAATACAACTACGGGCCCTTTCTTCTCAGAGACGTTAAATTATATACACAAGAAATATCAAAATGATTAGCTGCGGGGCTGAGCTCCCTGTCTAGATAAGAGCTTGTCTGTGCCGATATCCAGGGCGTGGTGTGAATAGCAAAGGAACAAAATAAAACATGAATTCTTTCGTTGTTGGGGAGTTAAACTCATATAGAAGGATAACTGTGGTGAGTTTGTATCAACACTATCAGTAAATCACTTAAAGATGAAGTATTTTACCGTGTCTTAGCATTCAAACTTTGAGGGATCAACCGCCCGATATTTGCGGGAGCTGTGTGCAGACACAATTCCTGCACCATGCTTCACCGTTTCCCGAACCGGTTCATACCTCACTAACTTTTCATCGAAGGCACTGGTATATTTCGCCTTAGACAAAAATGACTGTTTAATCGGCAGCATTAAAATATATCGCTCAGTCAAAGAGAACCTTTAAATTCGCTTTGTGGGACACGTGGGTGGAAGAGCAATCGTTAACTGTCAGAGCGCCCTCTATTGACCACTAAAATAATTTATACGAAAAATAATTTATACAAATGTTTGCGGAAAGACGTAATAATTTATGATGATAACAAAATAGCTGACGTTATACACACACTTTAACAAAAATATCTCCTGAATGCGGGAATTTCGAAAAGAGTTAAATGAGAACTGTCGACAGTCACGTGATAAGGAGAAACGCGACACTTAATGAGTTCGTCCAGTAACATTCGCCACGCGGGGTGTATTCGAGATTTGTGCCTTCATAGATTTTTTTACTGAAAAGTTTTTGAATATATACTTCTTGTATGGACTTGCTTCGGGGATATTACAGCTCGGAAGGCTATCACTTCACACAGATAAACGAATCCACGAGTCGACATACACAATCTACAGACAGTCATGTCTCAACGACATTTAAAACAACTCAGTTAATAAAATCGTAGTATGCATGACGTATTGTTGAGGATATTCATGATTTGAGCAAGGTTCCGTTACGACAAACATCTGTATCTTCGGTTGGTGATGAAAAAGGGGTAAATACAGAACCAGCGTCTTTGGTATCGAGCAATTCGCTACTTTGCTCCCTGGCTTCTTGCCTTGAATCATGCTCTAAGGGTCTCCGGGCTCACGCTTTCTACGCTGGATTTACAAAATCAGTCGAGAGCATAATAATAACACAGTTCCTCCGTCTTTCGTCGCCATGTGGCTTCACGGAGATTCAATGCACTATGCACTGACTTTTAAACATCTGAGAGCTTCTTGGACCTGTGGTGAGCTTACAAAATAGACCATAAAAATGTCCCTTCCAAGCCGCAAGATGATGAGTTTTTTTTTCTCTGGGATTTTGGGTTCGTCTTGTCTGTTGGAATTTCATTTACATAAATGAATTTCTTCCCTTTCCAAGCATTGGTCACAGTCGACATAGCAACACCACACAACGCGACATCTACATGGCTTTTGAACCTCGTTGCTTTTAATGTTATAGCCTCGTCCGCAGCACATGACTTTGCAGTTCGTTTCTTTGGCGCACACCCTCCCGGACGTTCCCGGGGTGAACTTACTCCGAGAACAGAAGTTGGGTGAATTATCGATGTACACTAAGTCGTTGGGCCCCAGCGAGGACCCCTCCGTTCTGTTGACAACCTCCCCTTTCGGCCTGGGCGTCACAAGCTGTGCCTGGCCCGTCGACTCGTTCGTCGTGCTCACTACCTTGTAAGCATGTTCATACCGGTCCTTTAGCAATTTGCCTATTTCCGAGAAGGGGCTCAGCTGCCTCCAGCAAGTCTTGGTTGCACACGTGCCGGACACGCCGTGGCATTTGCAAGTCTCCTTCACCTCCTGTCGAACCAACTGAACGTTGGGAAAGAGAATAATGAACAAATTAGAATATCATTTCAAAATTTTAAAAAATAGAACTACAGTAACGATAATACAAGAACAAATTGACAAGTACACGAGTGAATGACTCGCAATTTGCAATCTAAAATTGGATCCACTTTTGTTGATTGAAATGTTATGAGCGGACAAGATATCAACCGAACTTTAACCCTTTGAGTGCTGTAATTTTTCCCACCAAATTTCCAGTGCAACATTTTACCAACTTTTATAATTTTTTTGTAATTATTTGGATAATTTTGGACCAAATGTACCTTACATTTTATCTGCTACAGTTTTTAATCAAAACTTTGGCAGACATCTAAAACATGACTGAGAAATACTTAATAAGGCAACAAAATTGACTTTGGTGCTCATAAGAAAATGATCAGTGGAATAAGCGGGTACACAAAGAATTAGACGTATAATACTTTCAGCTATCTGCAGCTCCATGTTTACAATAGAAAGTAAAGTAAATACTGAGGGTTACTTTGAACAGAATCTGAACTTGATATTATCGAAAAGCGAAATGAAGTCCGTATCCGAATCCGTTTCTGAATCTTCTGCGTGGCTAAGAGACTGCGTTCAACATTGGCCATCCGATATGTTAAACCTCGTTCACCCCTTCTGCTGGCAGTGCACGCGCAGGCACGTGGCAACCACGGAAGCCGCCATCTTGTCGCGACTATCGAACATGGTCAGAGGAACTGGTTTCGGTAAAAATTACTCAAAAGTGATCATCGTATATTAATCATTAAATTCATGGAATATCATTCGTGCAATTTATACATGTAGAATCGTCTCATCGAGCACTCTTAGCGCGTAAAATGTGAAACCGTTGGCAGCAGACTTATTTCACATATTCGAATACCGAATTTCGTAGTGTTTAGGCATCTTGTCACTTCGAAAGACAAATTTCGGTTTTAATTTTGCCTTAACAACCGATTAGTTAGTGTGGAAATCCATAAACGTGAAGACGAAACAAAAAAGGCAAAGAAAAATAAAAAACAAAAACTTCCAAAAGAAAAAAGAAAAAAGAAAAAAACCAAATCCCAATTCAAAAGAAAAAAAACAAAACAAAACATGGAGCAAACACTGTCATTTTGTAGATCTAAAGTTATAATAGTTAAGCTAAATCAAGATGCCCTTAAACAGATCCCTTCAACCCTCCCCCACAAGGGGGGGGGGACATGAATATAACATTCCGATGGAAGAGAGGTTGTTCTTATCGAAGACAACCAAATCTGACCATTCGATAGATCATTTTTGTCTGTCGAATTGCTCGCATGAATGACTTGGAGGAAACTGTTCACTCATTCTGTCTCGCCATGAGGTCACCGAGTGCGCCTGCGTCACGTGGTATTTGAAAAGATGTGTTGAAATGTACATGCCACATTTGAAAAACCACACCGCATGGAATAAAGGACATGGAAAGTTAGCGGCAATCTGACCTGAAAAGGTACATTTTGCCCTCTTACAGTGCGCGAAAAACAAATTTACTTTTTGTACACTCGGTTATTTATACAGATAATTATTTTGGGGTGAAATGGTCTGAAAGACACGTGCGGTTTTTGTTGTCGTGAAAGCGACGCCTCCCCTCGACTTGACAGTTCGACACAGGTGTTTCCCTGCTCGCCTTTTGTCGATGTCTTTCTCGCTTTTCTACATTTTCAGAAAAAAAGAAACTGTAGTATAATGCAGTGTATGGACGGGGCCATGATGGATACTCTCATGAAAGGGCGGATAGAAAGCCGGGAAAATAGGCATCAGTTAAGCCGAAGCATGGCCGTGCATTGAGGCTTCGTGGTGCGTGAAGGTAAGCAACAATAAGGCGCTTCAAAACCCAATATGTAAATGTGCAAGAGGGCGTACGGAGCTGCCATTGTGAATTCGTATCGAATTTCGGTTCCCCTGTCAAAACATTGCAAATGAGAGAGAGAGAGAGAGAGAGAGAGAGAGAGAGAGAGAGAGAGAGAGAGAGAGAGAGAGAGAGAGAGAGAGAGTGTGTGTGTGTGTGTGTGTGTTTAGCTTACACAGTCCTCCTGACTCGCTGTTTTACTTAGAAACATCAATTTACTTCTTGAAAGAAGTAAACTCCTTTCGGAGAAAAGAATGAAAAACGGCAAAAAATGTATTGGTAAATGGGTTGAAAAAATACGTCTAATCTGTGAAAGGCCACTTAATGATTGCACGGTGTACGTAAAACCATTAAAATAGGACAGGGTTACAGCAGAATACAGCGGCACGTGAAGTCCTGCAAAACTTTAAAGCAATTATCTTGAAGACGTTAATGAAGCCTGTAAAGTTTGGATCGATTCGGCGGGACAGTCGCCGGACGCCGTGACACCTCTTTTATCAACGGAGCCTGAAAATTTGAGTGGCCTCAACGACGCATAAAAAAATCGAAGATCTATGAGGACCGCTCGCAATTACACCATCCGGTCTCTGGCAAAGAATAGCTGTCACATTCTTTCCCCCATTTCAGGGCATGTTCCATTTCGTTGCGAAATCGAACTGCGTGTTGTTGGTTTCACGGCCTTTGAAATGTGCGAAAAGGCCGACATCCTCGAGTGGCAAAAGTCAACAGGGGGACGTTTCAATATTTCCGAGGCAGGGTGATGGATGAACAACAAATCCCTTTGCGATCCACTGAATAATTTACTCTGGAAAGAACACAAACAAAAGTCTCGCGCCACCAGAGCTTGGCGGAACATTTCGGGATTGCACATTTTAAAATCCATAGACAAGGCGGAAAATATAATATGCAATAATATAAAGGCGGCCTTCTAGTGAATGTGACTCATAGTGTTGAAGTCGGATCGATAAGAGATGGGCAATATCAAATTTAATACAGCCACATTTCAGACTTGAACTAAAAGTTGTTATGAAAAGCTTGTAACTCAGAATCGATTAAGTTTCTATCGTGCTTTTCCATGGGAAGAAATTAAATAATGTCGGGGCAGGGATTAAGAGGTAATTCTTGATTATAAGAAATTATATTACAAAGAAACTGGTCGATGAACGACCCCATGGTTACAAAATGGCAGGAGAGTATGACCTGAACTGTCGAATCCCGTCACAAGAGAACGGCGCTCATTCATCTAACCGCGATCCGAACACATCCGACTTTGTATTATTTGTTTGAAATTCGATACCCTGTGTAGGCAAATTTGAGACTAAATCACCAACAAAAAAACAACAAAAAATTGGAAATGGGCAAATTGGATAAACACCCAAAATGATCGTACCAATACTGTGTTGAAAGATATTAAGACTAATATATTTTTACCCGGGTACTGTTAATAACAGAAAAGTGATAGTTCAGCGGACTTTAGAAGTTTCTTCAGCTTTATTTTCTGATAAGTTGTCGAGAAGTTGGTTTATCTACTCTTATATATGCAGTGTATTCTTTTTGACCTGCGGTTGATGCAGCTTGCTCGAGGCGATATTAAGTAGAAAACATACTTTAGACGTGATTGACGTTTAAATTGTTACCGATGAACCGTTGAATTTCTGAATCGATCAAACTACAATTTGTTTTTGTTGATGTAAGAAAAGAAGGGTTGTGTTTGAGGAGGGGGCGTTACTTCTTTGTAAAAAAGCCGGTGTTGGATATTACTAACCCCGGGTGAGGCTTTCCTGTAGCGTCTACTGTTGCAACAGTATCTTTTACCTACCGACATGAAGTAATAGTGTATTCCCGCCCAAAATTTACAGACCACAAATTTTCCAAAGTTCAAACATTTTGGGCAATGTCGCAAACAATTGACCATGACATCAAAGATGTAGAATTGCTGATGAGTATTCCTGTACAAAAACTTACTAAAGATGAGGAAAATACACAGGGAAAGAAAGGCTTGCTGGGCGCCGTCCTCCAACTTTCAAACATGGTGGTCACCTTCGGCAACAGACCGTAAAGTGGTTAATAGAATTCAAGAGATGACAGGGCGTGTAATGGGAGGAGAATCAATAAGACCGGAGAGTCGCAACTTTTAAAATTGTCCCGCAGTGTTTTGGGGAGGACAAATGCTACACTTTTTGAGTTCATTTCAGCCGTGACCTTAGGCCCAACGGGGATGGCACCCTGTTAAACCATCTGCTAATGGCTCGACGACTATGCTCTATGGAGAGCGAGCATATATATTATCGTGGATTGGTTAAAGCTGTGGCGTTTATCGTACGCTCTTGTTTCCCCCGATTTTAACAATGTCAAGTTGAGACAACTTTCGTCCCTTTTCCTGTTTCATAGGCGTTTCGCAAACAAAGTCGTGGTGTGTGTGAATGACGGAATCTCAAAGTTGTTCAGAGCATACGTTTGTTGTCAAGCTTGTTTACTGGAACATATCTTTCGGGAAAGGCGAACATAATATGCTGCAATTTTAACTTGGAAACGGAAAAATAAGGGACAAAAATCCTAAATCAACAAACACTAAAACTAAACAAAGAAAACGTGATCATACCATATGGAACATAATCCAAATCATTACTCACCCGAATTCCAACATCACTGTTGTGTTTTTCCACAAGGGCGCGCAAATCTTTCCCGCTCTTCTTCCCGTTGAGGAAATTTTGCACAAATTTTTGGCTGTATTTAATGTTATCCCCGCACCCTCCCCACTGCCACGTCTCTTTGTTCTTCTCGTCGTTGAAAGACTCGTCGCACGTGCACCTCTCGAGGACGTCGCGACTGCAGGCCCTCGCCACGGTGTGAGTGAGTCCCGCCGACGAGATGGCGTACAGAAAAGACGTTTCTTTAAAACCTGAGAGTGAAAAAAAAAGAAAAAGAGAAATCAACATCGGTCATATTCTGCGCAATGGCGAATGTCAGGAAAATGGTGTACGACCTATAGAAGATTTTCGTATCCCATACTTCTATTTAATGTTTCATTTTGAACCACACAGCTCTCACATGAAATCAATGATTACGAACTATATGAAGAATTAGCGATGATACATTTTCGGGTTGTTGTGAAAATTATAGCATATGAAACTCGGTTACAATCTGACTAACATTAAGACACATTAGTCTGATGATTTGCCCTCGGGGAAAAATTGCATAAATGCTCAGCATGTTCCCACAGATTAAACACGTATGCGACGAGCTATGTCGTCAAAACTAAGACACTCATTTGTACATTGTACCTTGTGTACTTTGTGAACTATAGCATATAACACAAAGTGGTTCAGTTACATGAGGAAGCAAGATGGGCCGCCATTTTTATTGCGAAATCAGGTACTGAAAATGGGCATTCTACGATAGGGATATTAAAAGATCTATCGGTTGTTAGAACGTCTCAAAAAATCTTGATTGAAACAACTAAAACAAATGGTTATGACAGAAAATTCTTAAAAGCTACCATTTCAGAATGTATGGTTTTCCCTTTCCATCGATGGAACGGCATGGCATAACTGAGAAAATCTCGACTGATTAAAAGCTAGGAACGGATTTTATGCAACCGATGATGAATAGAGACAAGTGTTGAATTCTTGAAGAATCTTCGCAAATAAGTCTCTAGAGATAGCGTATTTAACTTTGTGCTCTTCCTAAAGAAAGCTAATGCACGGCTGCAATTGGGATCTATCAATCAACTGTACATTGAGTGTTGAACAAATAAACGAAATTGCTTCAAACTTGTTCTTTCGAGCAGAGAGAGAGAGAGAGAGAGAGAGAGAGAGAGAGAGGAGAGAGAGAGAGAGAGAGAGAGAGAGAGAGAGATCAATAATCACTTTGCGTTCATCGTACTACATGGTAGCTCTCATATTTGCTAGTAATGCCACAAGTCCTTTTGTGTGCAGATGTCAGCCCCCGCTACAAAAATGATGGAGCGTTTTGCTGATGGACTAATATGCAGTCACCGAACACGAAATCGAGAACTATCGTGAGATGAAAGCATTCATCATAAGGGCAACACAATATCAAAAAAGTATATTTGATAACTTTAAAATGTATTTTCTCTAAATTGATGGGTTTTTCGCGGTGTTTCTACTCTGACAGCGGCTGTGGGGGTGCAGGTCGGTTGAGACCTTATTGATTTTTTGTCTACGCCGAGTTGATTGGCCTTTTCTGTCTCGCTGTCTTGCCGACAAAACATTAAAACTTGTCTTTCATTACGGAATATTTCAGCTACGTTAACTTTCGTCTGGACGTATTTAACACCGAGATGGGTGTTTTGATGAAATTTTGCCTTGTTTTCATCTCACTGTCTGGTCGTTGCCTGGCAACGTTGATAATAAATCACTGGTGCATGGGATGTGGAAGAGGAGGCTGTGTCGATTTCGCTGATTTTTCTCAACGGGTCACAAAAAAGCTCCGCTGGTGTCAGTTTGGGGTCATCTTTGAGAGACAGTTCTGACGTCACACGCAGACATATTGTCATGTAAATTGTGATGCAATTCGGCCCCAGAACGCCGAAGCATGCAATTTTGGCAGCTATTCCAAAATCCCTGCCTTAAGGATAAATCAGAAGAGGCAAGATATCGGAAAATTTACACTTTTTGGGTTTCTTTCTGAATATATTGTCGTCTTTCAGTTAGGTTTCCGCCATGCAAATTTTGGAGAAAAAAAGCTCTTCAATTTTGTATGCGAACACAACACAATCTTATCCAATCTGTCATCATAGCAAACAATATGTTTGACTGTCAGAGTTCTTATGGTCCACATCAACGCTTCATGTGTTTGAATCTTAGAGCTCAAGTAACCAAAACTTTTGATATTTTTTGTTCACTACATTCGTTCCATGTGTAAACTCGGTATACTTCCTGGGCATGTTGAAACACGCAGTCTTTGGCATGTCCATACCGCTTTTATATGTGCGGCTGGCATCGTTATTGTCAACAAACGAATTGATGTCCGGACGTAAAAAATCAATTATCAACAATTCCAATTGAAGCCACTTGCACAGAATCCGTTTTGACACGCCAAATACTCGGTATTTCGTTTTCCTTTTTGGCAGCACATTTTATAGATTTAGTTGCAAAACAACGGACAAAATTATTGACAAAGTTTGATGTGGTCGGGCCTTTTCCTCCGTCAACGGCGGATTCACTCGGGGGATATATATTTCAACATCACATACTACTTACGTTATGAACGACAGAAAACCATTCGTCCCACTAAATGACACTCTCCGCAGAACATTAGAAACGAAATTGGGAAAATAGCGATTTGGGGGTAAAAACAAAGCCAAATATCCAATAAATATTACTAATTTATGAACAAACCGAGGAAACAAAGGCTTGAGAATAACTAAAAATGACATGATTGACAGTTAAGATTTGAAGGAACCCGAGCATGATCGAGATACGGCAAATTCGTAAAAAAATATACAGTGTTGTAATACTCGATTTTTATTATTACATTTCAATATCGCTGTGTAATGACATGCGCGCGGCTCTGTCTGAAGGGAACATATAACACAACTCAGTGCACTTGCGAATCAAGAAAGAAGAAAATTGCAAATAGATGTAGTACCTTGTACAAATAATTAAGGATTTTATACTCCATTTTTTATTTTCTAACATTGCCAATTTTGTATATGCAACAAGTTTTTTGCTACAGGCATGCTCTGATAATGCTCCCTCGCGAAAGTTCGAACGGAATACCTTGCTTAATCCGGCATATGGGGATTACACGTGGATCTCGATTAAATCCAAAAATACTGAGTTTCGTCCATTGCAACTGATTTTATAAACAACCCAGTTGAACTTGATACGAATTTCATTTGGTAGCAATCCATTGAAGACAGGAGACATATGGTCGAGTTCACCGTTTCGACTGACAAGGCGAGCTGTACCGTGTTGAACAGATTAAAGACGACCAAGCTAACTCTCGTTGATGCGATTTTAAAGACTATTATCATAATCCAGAGGAAACGTGATGAAGTCATGAATAACATTTTTAGTATAGTAGCTACTGATCTCACCGAGGCAATGGGAATTCGAGCAGTCGTATTTGTTGTGTGAATGCACTTCTGTTGTGCGGAAATGACCAAAACGGTGTCAGTGTCCCATTGCCAAGATTGGTGGGTGCCGCCGTATCAGCTCTCAATCATGGTTGAATGGCCCCTAAATTTGTCAACGAGAGTGATTAATTTTGATTTTGTTTTATAAAACTCGACTTCAAAATCAGAATACCCATTGGCTGGTTTGGAAGATCATCCTGATGTTCAATCTCTCTACAAAAAGAACCACGGCGCAGTTTTTTGTACTCAAGTATCGTGTCATGCCTGAATTAAAACTGTATTTCACTGAACGGCATAGTTCAATACAGCAGCCCATATTATACATATTGAATTAATCCCATCATCAAAATCCAATTCTATATCTGCAAAGATGACTTTGCTTTAGTGACATGACGACATCGACTTTCCGTTTATTCGATAACATCACAGCGAATTCGTTAGTAAGATTACTTGTGTGACATCAACTCGCAGCAGAATAAAATGTGGTAGTAGCGTCACTTGCGGAATCGTAATGAGTCACGGCAGATCAGGAAATGATTACAATATCTCCTGTCTTGCCATTTCATGTACTATCGTATGGTATAGAATAGTATGGTATAGTGTCTTCTCGTATCATATCATATCAAATCATATCATATCCCATCTAATCTCACCAAAATCCACTTCATCTCACCCTGCCTTGTCTCAACTCACCTCACCCAATATCATATCATATCACATCATATCATATCATATCATATCATATCATATCATATCATATCATATCATATCATATCATATCATATCATATCATATCATATCATATCATACCATGTCATGCCGTGTCATGTCATGTCATGTCATATCATATCATATCATATTGTATCAAATCGTATCACGTCATATTACATCAAATTGTATCATACATATCATATCATATCACATAATATCACATCACATCACATCACATCACATCACATCACATCACATCACATCATATCACATCGCATCACACCACATCACGTCACACCACATCACATCACATCACATCCATCACATCCATCACATCACATCCATCACATCCAATCACCTCATACCATATCGCATCATATCATATCATATAATATAATATTATTATATTCGCCCGGTTAAAGCGGTGCATTCGTTGCTTCGCTTCGATAAAAGTTTGTATACGACTAGATTTCAATCGGGTTCGAACCCACAACATACGGCATCAGTCGCCTAGCGGAGAGGCCACAGAGAGAACCGCTCGGCTAAATCTCCACTCCCAAAAAAGAGTGGTTCAATAGCCGGCTAAGTTGTTACATTTTTCTGACTGAGACCGCTCCACACGTTGTAGAGTTCATGAAGCACTCACGCACGCATGCTCACTATCACACATCGCACATACAAACTTTATCGAAGCGAAGAAACGAATTCATCCCTTTAACTGGGCGAACGGTGTGCGATGTGTGATAGTTTAGCATCAAATCATATCACATCATGTTACATTGTGTCATGTCATTGAAAACCTTACCACAAATAATACCAAAACTAATCACAGGAAATCAAAGTATATCATGTCACGATATCTTACGCACTGATGTATCAAAAAAATTTGGTATGTCATATCATGTCATATCATAATCTAATATAATCTAATATCATATAATATCACATCACATCACATTACATCACATTACATCACATTACATCACATCACATCACATCACATCACATCACACTACATCACATCACATCACATCACATCACATCACATCACATCATATCATATCATATCATATCATATCATATCATATCATATCATATCATAGCATATCATATCATATCATGTCATATCATATCGAATCACAGTACATCACACCATGTCATGTCATGTCATATCGCATAACGAGATTCTCACTGCTGGTATATTTTATGACGTAATGGCAGGACATGATATCGAGTTACGAGGCATCATGTGATGCTACACGGCACACAATTAACAATTGTTTCGTCTGCATAAAACCATGTTCACTTTAATTGTGGTGTCCAACTAATAGTGGTTTCAAATACCAAATCTTCACATTTTCTTTACAACTAACTCACTTTATAAGTAGTATGGTAATGCCGTCGCTACTTAAACAAACATCACCAAAATGCTAGACTTGCTACAGGTCATCAAATAACACCCGATAATTAGAATCGTTCGACGAGATACATGTATTACATAACCTTGCAAAAAAGAGAACCTTGTATGACAACTGTCCCGTTGTCTAAATAGCATTAATCAAGGTTATTTACATCATGTTATTATAAAGAATATCAGTTTCTGTCACAACTGGCGATTGTCATCATAACATTCATTCTTTGCGGTGCCTCTTAATAGGGCAGGGGCATCTCATCATCTTACGTCGATACAAAATTACAGTTTATGCCACACCACACCATACCGAACAGAAACATACCTATTGTCTCATCAGAACAACGTATACACATGCTACATGTAAGTTGTATCACATCACATCACATCACATCACATCACATCGTATCACATCGTGACATCACATCACATCACATCGTATCATGTAAGTTGCATCACATCACATCACATCACATCACATCACATCGTATCATATCGTGATGTGATGTGATGTGATGTGATGAGGTATGATGTCATACGATGTGATACATAATATCACATCACAGAACATCACATACGTCATATCACATATCATTACAAACATCACATCACATCACATCACATCACATCCCATCCCATCCCATCCCATCACATCTCATCACATCAACTCACATCACATCGCATCACATCACATCACACCACACCACATCACACCACATCACATCAGACCAGATCAGATCAGATCAGATCAGATCACATCAGATCACACCACATCACATCACATCACACCACACAACATCACATCACACCACATCACACCACATCACACCACATCACACCACATCACATCACATCACATCACATCACCTTCATCACATAACACCACATCCCACCCCACCCCACCTAATCCCATTCCCTCCAATCCCATGACATCACATCATAAAATATCACATCACATCATATCACATGCCAAATCACATCACAAAGGGTCACATCAAATAATATCGTATCATGCCATGCCGTGTCACATCACACCACATCATATCATATTACTCATATCATGTATCATGTTATATAATGTCATGTAAGGTCATGCCACAAATGCCATATCATATCATGTCATACAATATCACATTATGTCATGCCATATCATATAACATTGGATAATATCACATTAGGCCTATATTACATCGCATCACATCACGTCACACCATATTATATCATACAGATCATGTATCATGTTATATAATGTCGTGTCAGGCTAGATAACATACCATATCATATGATATCATATATCATATCATATCATATCATATCATATCATATCATATCATATCATATCATATCATATCATATCATATCATGTCACATATTATATCATATCATATCATGTCATACCATACCTTATTATGCGAAATCATACCATATTTTGCCTTTACACGGTACATCATCCAATGGTACATATTGCCATATATGTCATTATCAATCACCTCACATAAAATCATATAAGCTGGCGCCAACTAATCACGATATTACTGCAAATTACCCATGATGCATTATTTTATGCTATCAAACATATTAATATTGAGGCTAAAATGGCGTCGACTGCTAAACTTTGTTTTCTGAATAGCCATACCATTGGCATTAAACGATGCCAGAACAGGTCAACATTTTCACGCATTATCCACATTTAATACGTTTCCCGGGAAATATGCCTCCAAACAACAATTCAAAGCGGTTTGATTATTTTTGCTAATTCCAGGCGAGATATGTTGTTTTAATAGTTGCCAGACATTCCGCTGAAGAGCTTTTCATAAGATAAGACGTTTGATTAAACGACGGAAAATCGTAAACTTGTCAAGATTGGGCGATAAACTTTTCAAGTCGATTTTTTTACTGCCTGTGATTTCGTTTTATGCACTGCTGTTATCGATGCGTTTCTAGGCACACATTAATGTCATACACAAGAAGCCCCACGTGTGCAAGACGTCTTCGGGTCCACTCTTCTCAAAGTACTTGAGTTGTTTTTACGCGTCTTTCTGCAAAATTTCCCACCAGGTGTGGGGTCATTTTGCCTCCACCACCTGCGAGTACATGCGAGGGAGTTTAAGAGGGGAATGCGGGGAGAACGCGCCAAGCGGTTGGCATGGTGATTCACTGCTGTCTGCAGCTATCGCCGGAATCAATATCGCCGGCTAGAATTTTTATGGCCCTGGCAGCAAATTTGCGATAAACACGACCCCCCTCTGTTGGAGTAGCACCAGAGCCCAAACAAAACGAACCATCAAATAAAGCGGACCCACGTTTTTTTTAATGTCCTCCTACCAGTCGTCTTCGCCTGTTGTCGCAATAAAAATCTGACACGTTTTGTGGGTAATCAAAAACTCTCGTAATTTTTGATAGAAGGACGTAGCCCCCGGATCGTCGGTCTTGGATCTGGTGTTTTACTTCAAACTAGAGGTCATTGCCAGTGCAAGACGGTTTACGAATACCAAGGAAGGTTGTGATAGCTGGATGTAGAAATCAGGCGGAATTTCGGTGAGCATAGCGCGCGTGTGACGACAACCGCCTTCACTGCGCGGCGATAATCTTTTCTCCTCCTTGAAGTCCCCCAGGAGAGTTCTAGATTTGCTAGATGGAAGAGCAGTTGTGCAAATGCACGTATATGGCAATAGATAGGCGCATCGAATACCTCAGCAGTCGAACACAGACCAAGGTTCGCAAAGATCCAAATGCGGCAATGGAATTGCGGAAATACAACAATAATCTCGCTAAGGCTAATGTCATTATGTCGAGGGAACGGGACTCTGGCGATACTAAGCCTTAGCAAAATTACGAATTTTAATCGGCATTTCTTCTATGCTTACGACCACTCTTTTCGCCCGCGCAGCGTTACAACAGACCGTCTCTGTCATTTCCACATAAAGTGACTCAAACAATCGAGGAGTTTTCGCCCCTTTCAATAAAGATACCCTTCCGAGGTTGCTGCGATAGAGCCACGATGTTTCACAACCCTTGAAAAAATGCGGCATTGCAATCGCCGACACGCCGTCATGATCGCCACTGTTACATCAACTTGTTCAGCGGCGCGAAGTACGAAAATGCGCAAAAAAAAATCTATTAAAATTGCCAGAGTGTGGAGTTAAAAGTGGCCAACTGAAGCTGTCTCTTCGATTCGGAATTATGTTTTCTCACAATTCCATTTGGAAAGACAATCCGTGCCTCATCATACTTTCATGTTCTCATATGATAAGTCCCCGCACTCTCATCCTATCTGCATCTTTCAATTACCACGCACTCTTCGGGATAAGCTAGGCCGACACCAGAAACTGATTATATCGCCTACACACTTCGTTGGACGGCAGTTGAACTGAGAAAAAATTCTCGCGGCGTTCCTATTTCATCACCTTGTCTGTGACTGCAGAACCCCACAGAATTAATATAAACATCGGTCATTGTATAAATCAGCAATTCTATATAATTATTTGCACAAAAAACTGTTAAGCGCGGGCAAGTTTACTTTGGGAATATTTGCGAACCCATAGCATTTAGCTTGATTATTATATTGGAGAGGTGCGTTAATTTGTAAGTGACAGACGACATTGTCATATGAAGTCATTAAAACGTAACGTGTTTTTTCTTCCCTTTTCGATGATGGTGGCCTACGTATAGATGGTAGGGCGGGCGGGCACGGGTGGGGGGGAGGTATTTTGGGAAATGTCGAGAGTGGATAGGGAACATGCAGAAGGCGACGAAGGATGTTCGGGAAACGGGGCAAGGTTGCGATCACCAGAACTGCACGCTTTGTTAACACGAGGCATGTTCAGTCGAACGGAGATGACGGACATGTTGGCAGCAGACAGACATGGGTTCGTATCACATTGCAGGTTAATGACAAACACAGACCACTGCAAGAAGACCAGAAAAAAACCTAGGTTAATTCTGCTTAAGCATTAAAACTAGATTGTTGACTAAAACTCTAGCCCTGAGCACCATAAAGTGACGAAATTCGAGGCCTTGGGGAAGGGAGAAAGCCTCCCCAAGTGAGAAAAACCTTCCTATTTATGAGGTGCATCTGTCTGCGACTTGCGGTTTTTCGCAACGCGGGTGTCAGATAGAATAAACTACCGATGCTCAGCGTACGGTTTACGATCAATGTCAAGGTGACTCCGCCTGTAGCGAGCGTGAAATTTAGCAGAATTTGTGTCGGGGAGAAATTTTAGTACAGAAACAAGCGAAATTTTGGTGTTTTCTCCTAGTTTTTACATCCCTCAAAAGACCGACCCTTAGCATAACAGACCACACAGTGTCACCGATTAGCGGTTACGTTAGACGGGGAAAACGGCGCGTTCCGTAACTGCGGACACCTGAAGACGAATCCATTTATTGTTGCATTTGAAATCAGTGATGGTCGTAAATTTTGTTTTTCATCGAGGAAGAACGGTCTCAACACAAGGCTCTTAGTCATCGCCGTCGGCACAGAAGTTGAAAATCGTTTTTGTGAGTTCGGAGTAAGGTCACGGTCATGTCGAGGTGCCGGCGTGGTCGCCCATACGTCCAAAGACGCTGTAGCGAGTATTTATTCCCCGAGGGAGACAGAGTTTTTACATCGTGGATTTGAGGAGAACACTGCTTTTCTAGTGAGAAAATGTTGCCGAAATTATAATGAAATCGCTGTCTTTCGTAAGCGAACCAAATCTCCGACGGGCTGAGTAATTATAACAGTGTTGACGAAAGGTAGTAAACAATTAGTTTTGTAGCAGAAAGTTACCAAACAATGGTAAGACTGGATTACGCAGCGGTTTATACCACCCTTTAAGCTCACTTGGACGTTAGAGAATGAAGTATTTTCGGCTGCTGCAGCTTCGACTCTGTGTCCTATCTGCCAGTGGTTTTGTAGCTTTGTACAATGTACTCATAACCTTTCAAAAATTTTGGACAAGTGTATTTTGATGTTAAACAGGCCCTACGATGCCGTTCAATATATTTATGGGAGCTCGTATGCGAGTTGTTAATACCAGACAATTAGTGGGCGACTGGTCAACGGATAAGTGAGCAGAGCACCGTCTTGCGCTCTGAAGTCCGTTCGATAGTTCCGCACACTAGCGTTAATTAACGCTCGTTTATTCATACTACCACGGTTAACCCTGCCGGGGATTCAAATCGCTTTTAGCGTCACGGAGGCTGACTTGCGGTGGATCTCATCCGAGGCAACGCGGATTTCCAACATCTCTTCGACAGGGGTCTTCACAATCTTGCAAAAACAGGTCGTAAACCATCTGACGAATTGCCCACTTGAAAAAAAAGTAAGTTTGAGTGCTTTGCGAAGGAATGGATCTCTGGCGTTTCGTAATTTATGATTGGCTTAAAGTGGCTTTCTCACAGTGAAAAATTTACAATGTTTAATAACGAATAAAACACTACCATTCTCCGGACACAGCTCGATTGTACACCAGCTGGGTTTAATAAAAAACCTCAATGTCTAAATCAATTCCTGTTCTCTTGAAGCGCAGATTGTGTCTGTTCGTTTACATCCCGATGGTCGAACACTGTCTCCCTATGTTCACTACCGACGAAACACGAGTCAAGTACCAGTGTAACTGAAACAATCATGTTAATTTTCCTAACAAGGATGGTCAGAAAGACGGTTACAAGATGATCATGTCACCTTCTTAACAAAGGGTCAAGGCGGGCCATAAATCTTCAAGCTTCTCCTTTACAACCGCTCCTCAGCCATATCCACTGATTTTTTTTGTAGGAAAAATATGAACCGATGAAAATAGAAGTAAGATAAAAAAAATATGTTTGAGGACATGAGGCTGTAAATCAGCATTTTGTGACATAGTTATCACCGGATACAGACAAGAATTGGAAAACGATGGCCCGTGCAGCGCCGGTAATTTATATGTACTCCGCCCTTGCGCATGGTGTAGATGTAGACGGGATTGAAAGAATTACGACGGTTGTTTGAATTCGACAACGGAGAACATCAACAAGGGATTAAGTTCGACTCTTCTTACCGTAAACACCTGGGACAAAAGCCACACCGGAATCTCGACCCATTCTTTTCTTTTAAGTGCGCGTTAACCTTATCAAAAAACAAAAACATTCAAGCCATTTCATACTCTCCTTTAATTTTGTTTTTATCGAATCTACCCCACCACCTGCAGTTTTTTGGCGAGCCGGATTAGCCGACAAAACCCCACGTCAGGCGACCGGGATAAGAAACACAATTACCACACGACGAGCGGGTCGTAATGGACACGAAAAATCATTTCCAGGCACTCAGACGATATTAAAGAAATTCCGCAACACCTAGCAATCCAAGCATCCCTTTTTGTAAATCGTCCCTGCAAACCCGCCTTCAGAGCACCGAGCGATGAGTTCAACTGCGGTCCTTTCCTGCGCGGAAAATACGACCCCCTTGATAATTAAGGCACGTTCAATTTACGAGAACGTAAATCCAGGAAAGAATCCTGGCATCCGAGTGCCCGCACCTGAACACTTTTACCCTCTTCAAAGGTCAAAGGTCAACCAAATTCCCCAACATTTTTTATTCTCTCCTCCGAGCGCTTTAAACATGGCAGTAAATTACGAACACGTAGAACAGACGACCTCCGAACAATATTCTCTTACACTGCCAACAAATCGCACATTTCGAGAGAAGAGAAAATTGTCACGTGACTTCAAGAATCCACTGTCACGTCAAGCCATTTTTCCTTATTTTCAGAGGAATTTGCCATGAGATCACTGATAAACAACTAATTAGACATTTCCAACTTTGTTAATCGGCAGACACGTACAGATCTTACGCAGGGACCATCGTATCTAGCGTATTCTAACTCCAGATTCCGTCCAGTGAGCAACAAGAGAAGACACGGTTCGAACGATCTGCATTCTGTGCTCGTGTTTCCAGTTCAATGTCAAATTTGACACGGTCCGTGTCTAACAGGAAGCCACAGCCAGTTCTATCACTTAGAACCAGCGCACTCACGGGCGTACTGGGTGATGATTGAAGGTGTATGTATGGTCTCCCACGGTGTCTGTGTGTGTATGTGCGTGTGTGACCGTAGAAGCCAATAATATGGAACTGGTGTTAATTTCTAATGGCCTGACGGTAACACCGTGTTGAAATTGATCAGCTCCAAGCACTTATTGTTATCTGTAAGTACCCTTGCCATTGATATGCCAATTAAGGCCAATTAAGATCGAACAATACGCATCGGACTCCAAAATGCCATCAAATTAGTACGGTACGAGTACTCCAGCGGACGTGAGAGAGCGTTAAGTTTATATTACTTACTCCATCTTGCATTGCTAATACCGTCAAGCGGGCTCATTGTATTCTAAACGATATCCTGGCTAATTATATAACATTTTAAAGAGCGACTTCGATCCAGTTTTGTTACGTATTTAAACTTTCCAATAAAAAAACAAGTGCATAGAGCAGACGATCGATTTCTTCTCGCTTTCAGGGAAAAAAATCTCTCAAGTTTACGTCGAGTATCGGGCGTCAAATTCAAACGGAGACCAGGGCTGTGGTGGGCGGTTGAACTTAGAGCCGGGACGCTTGTTACGTTTCAATGGGAACTTTAAAACAGAATGTCAGTAAACTAGTCATAACAACCGGGCTTGCCTTCCACCGTGGCACAAATTGATTCTGTTGTCAGTTTCGGCTATGCGCACAGGTCAACCCGAGAGCATGTCAGTATACAATGTGTGCGTAAAAACAAAATATAGCGAATGGAATATCGTGGTGACCTTAATTATCAATCTGTCAGTGTTTCTGGTATTTTTTATCACCGGGAGTACACATTAAGATTTTACATTTCGCTCAGCGTACTCCAAAAGTTTTCCTTGCTCGTAACTAGAACTTAATCGAAAATGGGCTGGTCATCGGTGCGGGCAACTCACGTTCGAAGTCGTCTGGAGAGGCTGTGCGGACTATGAATTAATTTCGCGACGCACACAGTTAAATGTGAGTGTACTTATTTTTTTAATTTCCTTTTGTTGCCATGGAAAAGACGTCCCCTTTTGTTGGACTCTCGCGCCTACCGAGGAAACCAGGCCGGGCTTGACACACGGCGGCGTCAGGCGTAAAGAAACCCCGGAGGTAGGAGGACAACGAAAGGTCGTAGCTCCCTCCAGGAGAGTTCCCACACCTGGGTGACGGTAGACGAGACTTTGAGACCGTGTTGGACGTATCATTTACGGTTTACCTGAGCGAACCTTCTGTGGCCAATGTCCCATAGACGGACACTTGGCGAGCACACTTTCGAGGCTTTTTTACTACCAGGAATTTTACGATTGAGCGAGTCACAGGGCTCGGCCAATCTGTCAATCGCATCGCTCTGATTTCACTATGACACATTACCCTGTAATTTTTTCACGATTTGTGTTCAGGTTAACGGGGCGACCTTGATTGTGGACGATATCACCTTTAGATACCTATATAGCCATTTTATTGTTTTTCAAATATTTAGAGCAAATATAATATTCAGGTACGAACGCTGTTTGTGACTCGGTATGTAAACCGACCTGGTACAATATACTCGTGTCAATGATTAGCACACAACGTTTGACATGAAACCTTGTCGAAACTTCACGAGGTAACCAGTTCGAACAACGGTCGAGAATTTAAGAGCTTGGAGATAGGGCTGTAGATAGCGTTTCTCCGGTTTCTATAGATGCGGGGATCACTCCATACAGCCTCGTTGGCCCACCGATAAACGGACAACCATCGCCGGAATTGTTGGTACTTGCACTAGTACACGCGGGCCTGTACCATATACTATCCAATTTATGTGATCGGTCAGGGTGAGTGTGCGAGTGGGGGTTGATTACAGCTCTCCCGCAGTGACTTCGACACCACGGTTTTCGCTCGAACAAGCTCCCAACATATATACACACACACTCTCACATACACATACACACCCAGCGACGTGCGACCGCACACTGTAAAACTCGTGCTCAGCAACGTTCGGGACAGACGTTAAAACTCGAGTATCAATGCAAAACATGTTAGAGCCACACACCAGACCAAGTAACACACGAATGTCCCGGCCGGGGAAACCCGGTCAAGAGCACTTACCTTTTTTCAATATATTTTCTCGATACCTGTCTGAGGTCGTGCAGTTCCAACGCTCGTTTTTAAATTGCATCTGACACTCCCGTTCGCTGAGACGTATCGCTTCGTACAGCGTTTCAGGCATCCCGGAATCACGTCGGCACATCTTTCGCTGTTTCTTCGACAATCGCTTGCAGTCCCATTCCGTATCGCCGTCCAAGTAAACATTTTTCCCGGTTAGTCTGCAAAGTGCACCAGACAAATGACTTGTTGACGAAGGGGCTGAGACTCGGTTATTGAAGTCGTTACAAGTGTCACAGCATAAATGCTGTGTCAGTCTAGCTCAAATAATATTAATAGTGTATACATACAGAACGTGTTCGCCACTATCCCACTATGGTGTGCCTCGACCCCTCTCTGACGGTTCCAGTTGTGCACGTCTCGATACCTACCCGAAATAAGACTCGGTCCTTTGGAGTGATACAGCCAGGATGATCAATCCGAATATCCCGATTTTCGACAACAACATTTCGTAGTTTCCTGTAGTACACGTTACCAGTACATGCCTGCGTTTAGGACTTATTTCATATTTGAGCAGCTTTCTTATCTACTGTACTGTCTGACATGGTGGTTGCTTTGCAAGCTTCGCCCTGATTGGTCGATACTCTACGGCCAATCGTGTAGAGGGAATTCCTTGTCACCGGCCAAAATTAAATTACCTTAGCTTTAAGTTTTTCTCCTCGGCTCGTGGGCGAGCGTTTGACACCCTCCGCCAGCGCTAACAAAAACAAGGCTCTCAAGGGAAAACAAGCGCGTTAGGGCAGTCTGGCCGCGGTAGCTGAGTGTTCAAAGACGCCAATTTGATTCCACTACACTGAGTCTGAATGGGGACAGCCAAAGTGTTCCTTTTGATTTTGAAAATGCGATTATTGGGCGATCGTTCAAACTCAAGTGACGTGGAATTTTCTGAATGCTTCTTACGGTATAAATATGGGTATGTGTTACTCAAACAGGCAGAAGTAGGGTTCCCACGTGTATTCAGGGCCGTCGGTCCCCGCGACCGTGCTGTGTCTACCAGGGAAGCAAGTAGGTGATATGATAGGGGCAAAACTCTATCTTTAAAGCGGTTGTGTTACGCATGGCTACTGCTGTCGGGTTAATTTTACATGTGATGCACTTCTGATAGGTACTTTCTTGGGGCGCAAATTAAGCAGGTTTAATGCACTGAATATTGTTGTAGCGGCCGAACCGATATTTATTTGACAAGTGCACGTGCGAATTCGATTGCAGCGAACCTCAATGAAATATGTTAATGCAATGAAATATTTCAATGAAATAGTCAAAAACAGATTCAAAGGATGGGGTGTTTTCTGCCAGGTAGTTGTCGATTAAAAGTGGTGTACCTACTTTACTGTTCATATTCATGAAGCAGGGGGACATATTTTACACCTGTGATAAGTGCCGCGGGTTGTCACGTGATGTCCACGGCTCCGACCAAAACAATGGTGTCTTTAGCGACGCTGCAATGTTCAGAATGTGCAGAGGGGTGAACGCTCCGACAAACGTGATCGGGCATCGCCGCGACCAAACAGACACCGATTGAGGCTTCTCAGGACTCACACGTCAATCAAAACGTGAATCACACAAAGGGATGAAGATCTAGAGGTTATATATGACCGTAGTTTACTGAGTTTCAGGCATGGAGACCGAATCCTAAGGGAAAAACGGCGGTGAGCCAGACAATTTTGTTGAAGGCTTTGATCAAAAAACCGATGCTAATGTAGTCTCAATCGACGGACTTTGATGAGGCGTATCTGTCATCAAAGAGGTGGGGAAGTATTCATCTAAACACAGCCTGCAAATACGATATAAGTATTAATAGTAACACTCGATGGTCCCGCACTGGACAACAACGTAAACGCAAGCCACTACACAAGGGCCCGTCGCGTCCCTGGGCAACCCGCCAAAATACAAATTTAGACGTGGTCTGTGGGTGTTCATAAATGAAAAAGTTCGATAAAAGAGCATCTCTGTTCCCTTGTTACCTTTGCTACCTCCCACAGTTCAGGGTTCAAGATCAAACCCACGAAAACTTGGCCTCACCTGTACAGATTTACGGTCACCCGTTATACGCGTCTTGACACGATGGCTATACGAACAATAGCACACTATATTATATGAGCATACCAGTGGTTCAGTAACCGAAATTGGCAACTTTAAGTCACAGCAAGTATTATGGCCGAATGCTTGACCAGTTTCATGAAATCGAAAAAAGAAACATTGCTCTATACCATCACAAAAGCATTATCTTCCCTTTAATTGTTATTTACAAAGATTAAACACGTTTTTTTATATCTCTGTCAACGCGACTTATCACTTGTCGATTGCTTCGAAGTGTTGATTCTAATACTCATACCACCTGTGTATCGTGAGAGCCCGTGGATTCCTCAGAAATAGCCAGGTGCACCTATCCAACGTAGTAAATGGAAAGTCGCCTCGGTGTGGCCATCATGTTGACTGGTGGACAATGTTTATTCAGCCCCGAATTATTTTTGATATACGTTAAGCTCCAGTTTCGGTTCAATTTTTTGAAAGACTATTTTTGATTATGCGTTATGCTCCAGTTTGGTTCAGTTTTTTAAAGAATTTCTAGCGAATCCGAATTCCTATTATCCAGAATTCAACCAATCATCGTGTTCATAGGGACTGAAACTGTAACTTTTGATGTGTTTTTATGGTTTTTATTGTTCTTAAAAACGAGTATTGTTTCTGTTAATCGGCTCTCCAACTTAAATACAAAGCATTAGTGTCATCGACATAACGCATTTTATGATATGTTATGTTGATTCTGACAAATGGATTGCATTCCAGGTTCAATTGTAACTGTCAACAGTAACATTGGACATTCACAGCCATACTACGCTAGGCAGTGCTGATAAAATGAACAGGTAGCATTTCGACTCGGACAAGAGTTTGGGTAGAATAAAAAAAATTGCTGTATTCTGGAGAAAGAGCAAAATACTAAAAGGCACTTTAAAAGTCGCTTTTAATGAAACTTTAACAGAAAGATCTGAAAATTTCTCCGTTATGTGTTCAGGGCACAGACATTGTTTCATAATTTGTACCGAGAACCGAAGGCAAAGGTCTGCCGAATAGGTTGAAATGAAACTTACCGGCGTTCTTTCCTATTTAGTAACATTGATGCAAATACGATAATAGCCAAATCTCGACAAGGCCTAGTCACAATCAACAAACGAGAATAGACGCCTGCGATTGTTGGTCACCATGGAAACGACTTCATTGACTGCCTCCTGTGAGGCATTTGTCGCGATTGCGAGGCAGAAGTCCTGCTTGGACAGATATGCCAGACGCTAATCAAAGAGCGAAAAAGTGCAGTGTATTGATAAACCAGCTGTACATCCAATGGGGATGAAGTAAAAAGTACACGAGGGGTGAATGACATGGTAGACAACAGAGTTGCGGGTGAATTTTGTTCAAAAAGTTTTCGCCGTTTCGACATTTGATTATCTCGTGCTGCATGCATCAAAATATTTGAATGAAATTATTTGAATATTGAAGTTCGGATAGGCTCTTTGATAGTCACAGCAGGGCGGAAGGGGTTTGACATTGAGCAGTGATGATGCAACGTCCTCGTGTGTATGGTCGATGTCCTTGTCCATCAACAGTTGCCTCCAGTGCAGTCTGCTCTGCGTTGTGAAATCGTTAACATCGCAGCCAATCAGAGACTTCGCTATTACCGTGGCCCCGGCCGCGGCGACTGCTCAGGAGTCGGGAATGGTATTTCCATTTTGACCGTTCAACGATCAAAATGATGGGGTGGCCTGCACGACAGCGAGAGGTCAGCTTTCCTTGTTGCAGGTTACAGAGGCCTATGTGCTTTCCTTTTGCCGATAGCTGTGTTTTGATAACAGTGTCATGTTGCCGTAAATTTTCGAATATTATGGTGGTTCGAATCACTTGCGGCCTCGTTTCATTTCGCCTTGAAAAGAAAAGGCAAATTTTGATGTCCATGAGCTCAAGAGATGTATTTCTGCTTTTATTTATAGAAATGAGTTTCATTCGATGACGTGTTCGGCAACTGTCAAATCCAAATAATTGATATAACAATCTGTACGTATGCTGCCAAAATCACTACGGGTTGTACACTAACCGATTATGACTGATGTCCATTCTCTCTCTCTCTCTCTCTCTCTCTCTCTCTCTCTCTCTCTCGAGAGAGAGAGAGAGAGAGAGAGAGAGAGAGAGAGAGAGAGAGAGAGAGAGAGAGAGATGTCACGGTCCAATATTACTCGTTGGATTCAAGTGTGACAGATCGTTGATGGATTAGAGCGGCACCATTTCATTTTGTTCAAACATGAGATTTTTAATGCGCTCTCATGTTTTTGTCACATCTCCCCTCAAGAACAAAGATTTACAAAACCTTGAAAAAATGAAAAGCTCTATAATTTTATAAACACTTTAAATTTTCTCGTTTGTATAATCTTGAATTGGTTTATCCTTATTAGGGATGGACCATTAGACCTTGGGAGGGGGGGTGGTCACAATGAAATTGTGAAAATTTTTTTTTTACTATTGTAAATTTCTGAATTTTTTTTTTCCAATTGAGATTAGCTGTGCAAATTTTTTTTTTCAGAGTAAATTTTCAGATTTATAATTTTTTTTTAGTTCGTCGCTGTCTGAAGATAAAGAGGGCAAAGATGTGGTGCCAAGCACCACAAGCGGCCACGAAGCGGTCACGGGGGGGGGGGGGGAGGTCAGGAGATGGGTGTCCCCCTGCTGCCGTTGGAGCTTTTGAAAAATAAAGGTTAAAATGGTGTTATTTGGTGGCACTTGGGGAGTATTTTTGCGGGGGGTGGTCAGGAGGGGGTTTCCCCCTCCTGCTGTTGGAGCTTTTGAAAAATTGAGATTAAAATGGTGTTATTTGGTGGCACTTGGGGAGTATTTTGGCGGGGGGAGGTCAGGAGGGGGTGTCCCCCTCCTGCTGTTGGAGCTTTTGAAAAATAGAGATAAAAATGGTGTTATTTGGTGGCACTTGGGGAGTATTTTGGCGGGGGGAGGTCAGGAGGGGGTGTCCCCCTGCTGCCGTTGGAGCTTTTGAAAAATAAAGATTAAAATGGTGTTATTTGGTGGCACTTGGGGAGTATTTTTGCGGGGGGTGGTCAGGAGGGGGTTTCCCCCTCCTGCTATTGGAGCTTTTGAAAAATGGAGATTAAAATGGTGTTATTTGGTGGCACTTGGGGAGTACTTTGGCGGGGGGAGGTCAGGAGGGGGTGTCCCCCCTCCTGCTGTTGGAGCTTTTAAAAAATAGAGATAAAAATGGTGTTATTTGGTGGTACTTTGGGAGCATTTTTTTCGGATAACACATCTTCCTCTGAAACATGGTCTTCTTGCTCCTCAGTAGCTTCCTATAAGTTTTGAAAATTGACTATTTTGGTTTCCTGGCTTCCCTTTCTACTGCGTGGTGAAATGCCTACATTCACCCCACCAAACATCATGCATATCTCATGATTTACAATTGATTTTGACAAGCTGAGAAGCTAAAATAAGCTAAATAATATAGTTAAATTTGCATATTTGTGTTTTTAGAGCAATTGATGGACTTTTTTGATCAAAACATCTAATTCGCTGTAGCAGCATGTCCAAATTGATTGGATGTGTATAGATGTGTTGAAATTTCAATATTTGTCTTTTTAGGGCAATTTATGCCATTCATGGTCAAAAAATCTGTATTCTCTGAAAGGGCTTGTCCAATTTCTTTGAAATTTGCTACACAAAAATGATTATTCATGCAGATTTATTCAGTATTTGCTATCGAGAAACTTTCAAAGTTCAACCCTTTTGTGTGTTTTTGTGTTGGGATTTGTTGGATAGATGGCATTCTACGTAGTGTATTGTTGAATGTTAAAACATGTGTTGCTGTTGTTTTTTGAGGCTGTTTTTTGAGAAAAAAGAATTGAAAATGCCTTTTTAAAAGCAAAATAATACATAATGACTTGATATGTTTTTTTTATTACTATTGACGTGTTTCTACTTGTTCACCCATTCTTGCATTCATCATTGCAATAAAATGCTGTGAAAAAAATGAAACTGATGTAGCCTGCATCTGTTTACCTTGATCTTAAAAGGCAAATACAACTTTCTGTCTTGACAAGCATACCATAGTTTCAATGTTTTACCTAGTGTACCTGCTTGGTTTGTACGCAGGAAACAAGTAGAAAACAGGCTCTATAATTTCATAATTTTCAAGTGATCAGAATACAAAAGTCCTGAAAAGCTAAGATAATCACAACTTCCAGTATAAGGGATACAGTCACTCTAAATGTATAAATTACAATTAAAAATGTGCCTGGAGGATGTACTAAAAAATACAGAAAGTTGCTTTCTGTCGGTAAAATCTAAAAAAAATTCAAAATTTTAAAGACTTTTGCAGATTTTTTTTTACGCCTTTGTCTTCTGATTTATTTTTTTTTATTTTGCAAACTAGTTTGAAGATTTTTTTTTCCTAACTTTTGCTCTGAAAATTTTTTTTTTTCTGTTTTGACCACCCCCCCTCCCAAGATCTAATGGTCCGTCCCTTAGTTTGTAAAATGTAAGCAATAAACATACAGCCGATAACAGTATATGCCCACAATTATGGAATGCAATCACTCGTTTACCTTAGCACGTATTCTTGTACATACATACATACATACATACATACATACATACATACATACATACATACATACATACATACATACATACAGTGAATTTATGTTAAACATATTATTATGTCGTTTTACATATATACATCTACACACGTGCGTTTGTATATGTGTATGGTTTTGATTGTGGCCGAATGCGGGTTTTGATGTACTGTAATTACGCATCTCTTCCCAGTTACTCCAAATTCTTCTCATAAATTATAATTCCAATGCTTGATGTGAAGCCGTACTAATAATAGTCATCTGTCAGATGTGTCACGTAAGTATGTTTGGAAGATTAGTGTTATGTGTACATACACTATGTACCTGTCAATGAACCAGTATTTATTAGTTTGCCAAATTGCCCGTTGACCTGAAATCATAATTGTAGTACATGACTGCCAAGGTCATGGATGACAATGCTTCCATTGAACTCCCCTTGGCTGTCGTGATAAATTATTGTCGCTGTTAGATGTCGGTGATTTGTATAAATAAGCATTTGTGCAAATTGCCAATCCGCAGAAGACAGTTTGGTTTATATACCGAGTCATGGGATTGAAATAGTTACAACCTTCACAATATTGTTTCTATAAAAGAATATTATCGATGAAAACGATTTTTTATTTATTGTTGATTTTGTTAAGGATCGCTGTGTTCTCTCCTGTGATGGCTTTTAGAGTACTTGTATTGACCAGGGCCCGGGGTAAGCGTGCTGACAGCACCACTACCGCGGCGTTGTTCATGGTGAATATTTCGACCTCTTTAATTGCGATTGACGATGATGGAGAGATAATCTGAGTCTCGGTAGCAGCAGCTAAGTGAGGTGACGATGACAGAGACACACACAAAGAGTAACGATCAAGGTTATTACAGTGATAATAACGACCCATAAGACACACCGGAAGACCATAAACTTGGCAAAACTCGAAGAAGACGCACATAGCAACGATTTTAGTAGACGACTTTCATGACCTGAAGTAGTGATTTCGCCCTAATCTCTAGATTTTTACAAATCGCTCGATGACGTGAAGAATACAATGCTATTCGTGTCAAGGTAACCTTCAAGATCAAACTCCTACGAAAGCGCGTCTATACTTACCTAACGCTGATATTAAATTGCTGCCTTGCTTTATGCGGTCGCCTGTACACGATTTTGAAAGCCTTAGCTACTTCTGAGTTTTCATTGAAATCATTACGACGCAATGGAAGAGTAAACTAAACGGCCACTAGCCGTGAAGAGCGTGGTTCTAACACATCTGTCTTTTCCTAAATTCATAATGATCCCTCTTTCGGAGCGCCCTTCTCCCTGCGAAACGCTTCCCTCAATCTATCACCTACTAAGATATCGCTTAAATGAATTCTAAATTTCCCGACCACAAAAAAAAGCGCTTACCCCTTCGTGAGAAGGCCATACGTGCGAACTCACGGGTCACGGTACGAGCACACCAATAAAACGAACAAGTTGTAAAACGCGCCAAAATTGCTCTGTCTCTTTATCCTGGTCGCGACTAGCATTTATACGAGTTATAGTGAAGTAGGAGAGCTGAGTAGAAGTAAATCATACGCTCTATTCATAATAGCTCTGCCGAGGTTGACACATGACATGTTCAAGTAGCCGGCCGTAAATACCGAACATAAATGTCCGTAGATTCTGCCGTTTATCACTTCTTCTAAGGGAGCATTCGTTATTTACGGGGAGGGGGGGGGTCGGTGGAAATCAGGGGGGGGTTGACTTTTACAAACCGCTTTTCAGGGGGGGTCAAATTTTACAATCAATGATTGAAGGGGGGTCAAATTTTACAAAGGTTGTGTTGAGTTATGGAAAACAAAATTGACTTTGGAATTTCACCGAAATGTTGCTTGTGTAACCGATGTTTCGAGACAGCAGAATAATAACCGACCGAAGCTCAGCCAAATTTATTTCTCTAGCAGGGCCAACAAGTCCGAGACTGGCATTAACCTCTCTAGAGCAGCAACAGAGCATGTAGCCCTGAGTACAGGTCTGTGTGTTCCTGGCGTATACGGCCTCCACCACGCTGCCCTGCAACGGTCTGTGGAGATAACTGGGGTCTCTGCAGCGAGATTCAAAATGGGGATCGCCATGGGTAAACAACTTGTCGAGTATGTTATGTTTCAGAAAATGAGCGGTTTTGGACGTTAGGAGAAGTCAATCGCATCTTTTCTGGGATTGGTTAGGAGGTAAAGGTAGGCAGGGAAAGGATTTTGCCCCAATAGAGCAGAATTTCGGCCAAAAAGACCGTTTAGTCTTCATTGCGGTCCAGATCCAGGCCGCAGAGACCTCAAGTCTGTTCAAAGACCATTGCAGGGCTGTGGTAGAGGCCATATAATGCTGGGAACACACGTGCACACACCTGTACGCAGGGCTACACAGCATGGGGCATGAAAAATTGCCAAATGAGGAACCAACACACAGTCATATAATGTAACAAACAACTTCTGTATATATTGTGTCAAATATCGGGGTCTACATATAAAATAGTAAAACCGTACCCAAAACTATAAATATTACTCCATGGTAACAGTAACCGTACTGATCGACCTCCCGACGGCAGGAGTCGAACACACTTTCAGAACAAAACTCTGTTCAAACCCTTTCTAAATGCTTAACAATTTCTATGGAAAACTTAACGTTACCGCAGAGGTACCTCAGACTTGACCACGCGGCTGGGAAACACAAATAGTTCACACGCGACTTTAACTAATGTTCGATGATGAGCACAATTGTAAGTCCCGTGTAATGTCTGCACATGAAAGTCGGCGACAACACACGCAATTCACTGCTAAGCAGCGTCCAGTTCAGCTACCACGGGAGCAGCCATCTTACTAATATTCTTACTAATAGATCTTTTGTTTACTTCCGGTCGGGACATGCCGAACTAATCTGAAGTCTTACTCTGCTAACTCCGCGCATCGACAAAAGTTCAGTGGAACAATCATAAATAATGTTCTCATGACAATCTCAGACATCTGACTGAACTCATAAACGGAATAAAGTTCACAGTTAACACACAATTTGCTGCAGAAAGATCAGCTTTCAACTTGTGGTGATATTATCATCTTAGCAGTGCGTATATTGCAAATATACGGCATGCTTTCACTTGTTTGAGCAATGTTCGTTCCATCGACTAAAGTAGAGCATGGCGTAGGGTTTAAATAAACTGTCCGATCCGCACAAAATTCGATCTCTGCCACTCACCGGTTTCTTTACATATCTGCTGACTTGAGTAAGACTCAAAATAGAGAAATATCTGACTTAAAAAGCACACGCTGACACTCAAACCTTCCAGTGCCAGTGCAGCATGCAACGTAAAACACTCTCTGGAAAGTTCCCGTCTTGGACTCCCTAGGTATACAGTGATAACACACAAGAACTCCCAGGCAAAATAGAAAATACACAGGTCCTCCATACATAATCTATGAGAAGCTATGAATAATTTCTTTTAAATACAAAACTAGCTAAATCTGTGTATTTATAGATTCTTGATTATTGATATTAATGTACTGATAAGACTAGGGTAGTTACCAGTGCATGTGTGAGCAAGAAATATGATTTTGGAATTTCACCGAATTGTTAATTCACTATCTTGTCAGAGGAAACTATGAATAATTTTTTTCCATAACATAACTAGTTAAATCTGTGTATTTATGTACGCTTGATTATTGATATTAATTTACTTGATTAGACTAGGGTGGTAACAAGTGGATGTTTGTGCAAGAAATTTGATTTTGGAATGTCACCGAAATGTTGATTCACTATCTTGTATATATGGAAACTATGAATAATTTTTTTCCAATATAAAACTAGGTAAATCTGTGTATTTATGTACTCTTGATTATTGATATTAGTGTACTTGATTAGACTACAGCGATTACAAGTTCATGTGTGTGCAAAAATTTGATTTTGGCATTTCACCAAAAATGTTGATTCTCTAGTATGTGAGGAAACTTTTTCAGCCCGGGGCCACAGGGTGCGAAGGGTTAATGAATCAAATCTGATGAATTTTTTTTTTTCATGGGGGGGGGGGGGTCACATTTTACAATTGATGAATTGAGGGGGGTCAAATTTTAGAAATTGATTTGGAGGGGGGGGTCGCTTTTTACGTTTCATTTGTCGCTCAAATTCCACCGGCCCCCCCCTCCCCGTAAATAACGAATGCTCCCTAAAGAGTGTCAGCGATTTTGAGAAACTTGACAATGTACTGATTCTCGTATTAGCTTTTGGCCAATAAACAAGGCATCTTGTGCGGGGTTTGATGGATGTTGAAGATTCGCTGTGTAAAACTTGGCAAAGTTTCCCGCATCGGCGAGAGATCTTGACGTTTTTTTCTGTCAAAAGTATTAATCATGAGCGTAACTTTGGGGTTGAACTTGGCTAGTGAGTGACCATGTCCATGCAAAACTTGGCAAGACTAGAAAAAAAACGTTGAAAGAATATACGATAACTGTTAAGGAACTGGACCGCGTATAATAGTGTTTAAGAGCGAACTGTGAGAGGCAAAATGACTTCTTGTCTGTTTGCGATGTTTAAAGCTAACTAGAGGTCAACTTCCGGTAGCATAAAGCATTCGACAGAAAAAAATATGACACGTCAAAAGTTGATACGGAGAAAGACGCATATAATTCAATGGGGAGACCTTTGCGTCGTTTGAATGAATTTTCGAGTGGGGTCTCGCCCGAGGTACTCCACGAAACCCCCACCTGTCGCTCGAGATGTCAAAAGCTGTTCTTTCGGACATCAGCATTTTATATCCAGTAAAAGGAACTCGCCTCGCGTTTGGTATAGTTCACGTGGCACACTTGAGAGCCAGCGGCTCGATTGGGTGGAACGGACTTACAAAATGATGTCGCATGCGGTCATAAACCGAAGACCAGTTAATTGATTTGTTACGCACTTATCGAATGCCAACCTTTTTTTCAAGTTTGATATACATTTCACTCCTCCATCGGGCAACTGCTTTGTCTAATTAAGTGGTGTTTTCATTGGAAGATTGCTTTCCTAGAACTCAACAAGTGGCCCATTCGATGAATAAGTAATGCCCCTCTTTAAACCTTCGTGGAACTGGGGGCTTGTCAAGTTATTTCCGCTCTCTGAGCGAAACAAATGACAAATATATTTGGTCTCTCCATTCTTATTTCTCAGCGGGTGACTAACAAAATAGCGACACCACGAAGCGTTCTCAAAATTGACCCATAGTACGCTTGTTTGTTTTCTGAAGTCGTAGCGACAAGTCAATTACACGTCGTCCACCAACACTACACGGGAATTTGAGCATTCACGTGTCGTATGGGGATAAATAGGAAACTGACAGGATTTCGTACTAAATGATTCGCTAAAATACAATTAACATATTTGTTGACCACGGCGGATGAGTGGCGTCGGCCATCGTTCGGATAAAAAGCACTCCAACAGGTCTTTCGGAGCGACAGAGTTTGGCAAATGACCAGACGTCAACTCAAAAGGTTATCGCTTTATCAGGAAAAAGAGATTACTAAAATTCAGAACTTTGGCCCAAATAAATTAGTCAGTTTGGTATTTGAGTTCAGCAACAACCGTTGCTTGTATATATACAGGGATTACCTACTATCCACCATTTAATAAAGCCAATTCACACAGCTGCTTGTAATTTATTAATTCATAATAGCCCGAGTAAAAATTAATCAGTCAGAGGCCCAACAGGTAAGAATTAATGGGCCTCGGCAGATACTGGGAACATTGATTGATAGGCGAGCGATTGCAGTCGGAAATAAGTCATGATGGCGATCTTTGGATGGCCGGACGCATCGATAACCTTCCAACATAACGTCGCTGTCTGGTGGCTGCCTTCGGGCCTCCATCATAGCGGTATGATGGCGAGCATGATGTAGATTTATGAACCTGGCGCCATGATTTATAAGGCTGCAAATTTTGATCTGAAGACCCCGAATTGCGATGTCTTTATACATTTGGGCGTAATTTTGCCATCGCGCACGCCCGAGATAGTTCTTTTAGTTACGACGGTAAGTTTGAGTGAGTGATTGATTGACGCGACGGTGGACGAATCTATGATAGCGTGCGCGCGAGTCGCCGTGTCACGTGAGTATGAACTGAGTGGATTTTACGGATGAATGGTTGAGTGTGAAGCACTCAAACCGAAACGTGTCTACACCATTAGAAACCTTAAAAACGCGATTGAAGATTACCAAAGAACCTCTCATGTAATGAAAGAAGCACATATAACAAGGACACAAGATCATTAGAGAGAGAGAGAGAGAGAGAGAGAGAGAGAGAGAGAGAGAGAGAGAGAGAGAGAGAGAGAGAGAGAGAGAGAGAGAGAGAGAGAGAGGGAGAATGGACGAAGAAAAGTGATACAGACAAGAAGAAAACAGATTTAAAATTAATGTGACCCATTAGGCATGATAGGCCACTGTGTAATGTAAGTTAAGGCAATACGTTTTGAAGTATCATGTAATACAATATAACAGAACTGCGGAACTGTTCACTTGTTAGATAATACCTCGTCTGCAGAATGGTATGATATGATATGATATGATATGGTATGGTATGATATGATATGGTATGATATGATGTGATGTGATATGATATGATATGATATGATATGATATGATATGATATGATATCATATGATTTGATGTGATATGATATGGTATGATATGATATGATATGATATGGTATGGTATGATATGATATGGTATGATATGATGTGATATGATGCGATGGAATGTTGGTGATTGTAAGGCAATATAGTCTGGCTCGTTACAATATCATATGGTATGGATGAATATTGAGCGTTTTTGTATTATATTTGATGAAAGCTCGGAAAGCTGTGAAGTATGGTAAATACGTTTAAAGAAAATAACATTTTTGTGATAAAGTCACCTATTGCGCGTTGTGAAAACTATCAGTGTGGAAACTACCCCTGGGGACATGGAATAACATAAACATAGCTGATTAAGGCTGCATTATCGTATAATAAGGAACGATTGGATAACAGTCCCATCTCTCTCTCTCTCTGTGAATATTTATATATGAATATATCATGTATGTATGTATGTATGTATGTATGTATGTATGTATGTATGTATGTATGTATGTATGTATGTATGTATGTATGTATGTATGTATGTACGTATGTATGTCTATGTATGTATGTGTTGTGCATACATACATACATACATACATACATACGTACATACGTACATACATACATACATACATACATACATACATACATACATACATACATACATACATACATACATACATACATACACACCAATGTGCGTGTATGTGTGTACGTGTATGCATATGTAAATATTATTGAAACGTACAATAGAACGAATTAGCATGTTTGTAATCTATCTGACAATCAGAACGTATCTTTATAGTCTAGACTAGACACTAATAGATTAGAACGATAAAATTGAACATTTTATAATGAAATCAGAAAAAGTGCATTTCTTAATGTAGGCGAGGGTCGGATAGAGTAGAATATATTCGACACCAAAGTGATGATTGAAATGCAAAGGAGGGAGCCGTCTTCGGCGGCCATAAAGACAAAACCGTGATAAGGCGAGGGCCAATCAAGATTACGCGTGTTACTCAATGAATGCACGTAGACATTGACGGGAAATTGACGTCACACTATCGGTGGAATGAGATTATCAAACGCCGCCAACTCACACGCACCCGACAGAAGAAAAAAAAATCAATTTATTTCAAATGAGATTGAAATAAAAGCAGAAGTGTTATTTCCGGGGGTATAACTTTATATTACTTTGGTGGCGTCATTCTGTGTCGGTGCGGCAGTCGGCGACCATAAAATGAAAATAATCGCTGTCTCTTTTATTTAATTTTGTTCGTAAATATGTGAAAGTCGTCCGGGGAAACGAGGAGCTTGAAGGACGCCGCCTGCCGACAGGTGTAGAAGTCTCAACATATGGGTCAGAGAGAACTGCCGTCTATCACAGGGCCGTATACCCTAGCCCTTTGTGTTTTCGACAGCAGTTGTATCACTTTGAGGGTGGATACTTCTCTGTAACAGTGACTGAAAAGTTTGTCAATGGTTTTTCTTACCTTGTCCATTATAACTTCAACCATTTTTGACTTGGTATTTACGCTTGAAAAGCTGTAACTTTTGTTGATTTTTTCACTAGTTTTGTTCTGTAAGTCAATAACAGTTTCTTGTTCTACTCACAAAAAGCAAGTTGAGATAAACAGTACTCAGCTCATCAAATCGGCCTGTGCACATGCAGTCCGCATTGTTATTGTTGACAGTGACTTCTTGTCCGGACTAGAATTCAAATGTAAACAATAACTTTGCATTTTACACGTCGTGAAGACGCTCTGTTAATAAGCTTAATAGCCGTCGTTTCAACATGTATTTGGGAGTAGAACAAGAACTTGCAATTGACAAACACCCCCAAGTGAAAAAGGCCACCAAAAGGTACACTACCGGCCCTTTAAATAATCTCCTCGAACGAGGATACTGATTAATAAAATTGAAAGCCCAATCAATGTACCCTTTTCTTTTCGTTTCCTCTTTGCCAAACTCCCCACCACTAATAAACATCGACTGGGTATTATGATGAGAATTAGGACGCATATTCTTAAATGAGTAAAAGTCCACAGACGTTTGGTGTCTTTGCGTGTAGTAAGCTTATGTTATACGCCTAATAACCTCAGTTAGTAGGTAACTTGTTGGGGACACTTCGTCGTTTGTGTATGCCACTAAATGTTGGTGTTTTATTAAAATTGTCATCATTACAAAAATACGTCGATCTCCGGTACAGCAAATGCCCTGCGATTTTGAAAAAAAGCTAACTAAGAGAAATCTACAAGTCGATTTATTAACTGATGGAACGAAGTTACGGCATCAGACATTACAGTGACAAAACGGCGAGAGCAACCTGTGTTACGCGGCAGGGCAGCTTCTACTAATATTAGTACAACGGTTGAAAGACAATCTGACAGAAAAGAGCTTGCTTGACTTGTTTAATGATCCTTCTCTGCTTTACACTGTTTTCTTTAAGATTGTTCCGGCACGTTTTAACAAGACGTTAATTGCTTTTTGATAGTGGTGAGTTGGCAGAGAGTTCCATCGATCATTCTGCGGTTGTCGCTGTGTCCCACTGATTAAGACGAATGGATATCCTTACCCATTCACTTTTTTCACATCCCGTACGACGTTGCTCGCTAAAGCGGTTTTGCTGGGCTGTTAGCGTTTCAGATCTCTCTATCAAAGGCGCTTTTGAGGGGATGAGCGATTAAGAGGCCTTCAAAGCCACTTACACGTCTCTAATGGCAGCATAAATGCGATTGCAAAGGTTAATATAAGGGCCTTCCCTTTCGCATCAAAAGGGGGGGGGCGTGTGCAATTGGGATCTTTTAGGAATATTCATATAGAACATATAATTTAGCGTACGGCCTATTTTTAATGTGACGACAACATTCTGTCATTCGATGTTATAGTAAGCGGAATGATAATAGCTTTCTTATGAATACTTTGAAAAGTATAATATACAGGATATTGCATTCTACTTTTTCACTGTATCACGAGAACAGTTCTTTCCCATTTTGTATCACAGTGCTTTTTGATGTTTTCATGTATTGCTAACAACCCATTCCCCACGGTCGATTCTTTTTCAAATATCTTGATATATCTCGTCTCTTTTTTTTCGCACTCGGGGAAACATTTCCGATTCATATTCAGCTTTTGGGCCAACGATTACGCATAGACAAATATACCTTTGAGTCAATGACGGCCGGGTGAGCGATAATTTAGGCCTAAGGGAGAACGCGCCTCCGGGACACAAATTTGGACTCTCAAACTCTTACAATTTTTTTGTGATATACCACTTGTAGGGGTTCATTTTAAAGCTCTTGGTGTAAGAAAACTTTTAACCGGCTTAGTTTTTCGAAATTCGAAAATTTTATTTTTCTCCATAGAGTTAACACAGGGATGGCGGCCATTTTTAATTTTAAAAATCGGTAGATCTTGAGTTATTTGTTTCCCTAGTACCAAAATTTGCACGGTGACCCTCAATTTTTATTCTTGATTTTGAAAGAGAATGGTTGAAAGATTCCTCAAGGAAAGTTTGAGCAAAAGTTTATGTCTTTCACTTTCGAGGCGCGAACACCCTTAAGACTTCAGATGCACTGTTCAACAAAGCCTGAATATGAATCCCCTTTCGGATGTCTAAGGGAGCATTCGTTATTTACGGGAGGGGGGGGGGTCGGTGGAAATCAGGGGGGGGTTGACTTTTACACAACCGCTTTTCAGGGGGGGTCAAATTTTACAATCAATGATTGAAGGGGGGGTCAAATTTTACAAAGGTTTGTGTTGAGTTATGGAAAACAAAATTGACTTTGGAATTTCACCGAAATGTTGCTTGTGTAACCGATGTTTCGAGACAGCAGAATAATAACCGACCGAAGCTCAGCCAAATTTATTTCTCTAGCAGGGCCAACAAGTCCGAGACTGGCATTAACCTCTCTAGAGCAGCAACAGAGCATGTAGCCCTGAGTACAGGTCTGTGTGTTCCTGGCGTATACGGCCTCCACCACGCTCCCTGCAACGGTCTGTGGAGATAACTGGGGTCTCTGCAGCGAGATTCAAAATGGGGATCGCCATGGGTAAACAACTTGTCGAGTATGTTATGTTTCAGAAAATGAGCGGTTTTGGACGTTAGGAGAAGTCAATCGCATCTTTTCTGGGATTGGTTAGGAGGTAAAGGTAGGCAGGGAAAGGATTTTGCCCCAATAGAGCAGAATTTCGGCCAAAAAGACCGTTTAGTCTTCATTGCGGTCCAGATCCAGGCCGCAGAGACCTCAAGTCTGTTCAAAGACCATTGCAGGGCTGTGGTAGAGGCCATATAATGCTGGGAACACACGTGCACACACCTGTACGCAGGGCTACACAGCATGGGGCATGAAAAATTGCCAAATGAGGAACCAACACACAGTCATATAATGTAACAAACAACTTCTGTATATATTGTGTCAAATATCGGGGTCTACATATAAAATAGTAAAACCGTACCCAAAACTATAAATATTACTCCATGGTAACAGTAACCGTACTGATCGACCTCCCGACGGCAGGAGTCGAACACACTTTCAGAACAAAACTCTGTTCAAACCCTTTCTAAATGCTTAACAATTTCTATGGAAAACTTAACGTTACCGCAGAGGTACCTCAGACTTGACCACGCGGCTGGGAAACACAAATAGTTCACACGCGACTTTAACTAATGTTCGATGATGAGCACAATTGTAAGTCCCGTGTAATGTCTGCACATGAAAGTCGGCGACAACACACGCAATTCACTGCTAAGCAGCGTCCAGTTCAGCTACCACGGGAGCAGCCATCTTACTAATATTCTTACTAATAGATCTTTTGTTTACTTCCGGTCGGGACATGCCGAACTAATCTGAAGTCTTACTCTGCTAACTCCGCGCATCGACAAAAGTTCAGTGGAACAATCATAAATAATGTTCTCATGACAATCTCAGACATCTGACTGAACTCATAAACGGAATAAAGTTCACAGTTAACACACAATTTGCTGCAGAAAGATCAGCTTTCAACTTGTGGTGATATTATCATCTTAGCAGTGCGTATATTGCAAATATACGGCATGCTTTCACTTGTTTGAGCAATGTTCGTTCCATCGACTAAAGTAGAGCATGGCGTAGGGTTTAAATAAACTGTCCGATCCGCACAAAATTCGATCTCTGCCACTCACCGGTTTCTTTACATATCTGCTGACTTGAGTAAGACTCAAAATAGAGAAATATCTGACTTAAAAAGCACACGCTGACACTCAAACCTTCCAGTGCCAGTGCAGCATGCAACGTAAAACACTCTCTGGAAAGTTCCCGTCTTGGACTCCCTAGGTATACAGTGATAACACACAAGAACTCCCAGGCAAAATAGAAAATACACTGGTCCTCCATACATAATCTATGAGAAGCTATGAATAATTTCTTTTAAATACAAAACTAGCTAAATCTGTGTATTTATAGACTCTTGATTATTGATATTAATGTACTTGATAAGACTAGGGTAGTTACCAGTGCATGTGTGAGCAAGAAATATGATTTTGGAATTTCACCGAATTGT
This sequence comes from Ptychodera flava, assembly GCF_041260155.1. Classification (NCBI taxonomy): domain Eukaryota; kingdom Metazoa; phylum Hemichordata; class Enteropneusta; family Ptychoderidae; genus Ptychodera; species Ptychodera flava. The sequence continues at coordinate 7,160,105 of NC_091938.1, forward strand.
TAATTCACTATCTTGTCAGAGGAAACTATGAATAATTTTTTCCATAACATAACTAGTTAAATCTGTGTATTTATGTACGCTTGATTATTGATATTAATTTACTTGATTAGACTAGGGTGGTAACAAGTGGATGTTTGTGCAAGAAATTTGATTTTGGAATGTCACCGAAATGTTGATTCACTATCTTGTATATATGGAAACTATGAATAATTTTTTCCAATATAAAACTAGGTAAATCTGTGTATTTATGTACTCTTGATTATTGATATTAGTGTACTTGATTAGACTACAGCGATTACAAGTTCATGTGTGTGCAAAAATTTGATTTGGCATTTCACCAAAAATGTTGATTCTCTAGTATGTGAGGAAACTTTTTCAGCCCGGGCCACAGGGTGCGAAGGGTTAATGAATCAAATCTGATGAATTTTTTTTTTTTCATGGGGGGGGGGGTCACATTTTACAATTGATGAATTGAGGGGGGGTCAAATTTTAGAAATTTGATTTGGAGGGGGGGTCGCTTTTTACGTTTCATTTGTCGCTCAAATTCCACCGGCCCCCCCCTCCCCGTAAATAACGAATGCTCCCTAAGCTTTCTGCTGCATGACGTCAGTGGCTGGGAAGGAGTTCGCAATCGATATTTTGATCGTAGAGTCATGGAAATGTACAAGTTAATAGCTGAAAAGTACGATGATCTTGTTGCTACTTTGTTTTAACACTCTCATCCTCTCTAAGCCTTTGGTTGTTGCTTGGACACTGACAATAAAACGCTCGGAAAAATTATGGTCCCTCTGCCTCCTTATGACGTCAACTTTGCGACTGTTTCTGCCTCTATATGTGCAAGAGCAGCAATCTGAATGAGTTATGTGACTGATATGAGTTCATATCTGATGACGTCACAGTTCCATTATTTATATGCAAAAATGATCATTTGTCCGAAAAACGTCTTTAAATCAGAAATTTCTCTAACAGAGATTAAGATGTCTTTTTTTTGGTATCTTTCGACATTCTTATTGAAACTATAAAAAATCACATATTGAAGGGCGGATGAAATTTGTACGAATTTCTGTCGTCAGCGGCAAGGGGCGCGCTTCAGTTTCTATATTCAGTGACAAATTTACGATCGCTATCAGCACTATGTTCGACACGGAGAATTGCAGCCATATATTCACAGGAAAAAATGCAACGTTCTGATAATTCTATTGGATAGGTTTTGCGTCACGTGACAATCACGTTTTCAACAAGCCCCTGAGTACGATTCACGGAGCAGTGTAGCGTAAAATTTATCACTGGATTCTAAACCAAAATACTTTCCTCGGAAGCATTATGAGAATTTACAAACTGGTTCAATGTCTTTTACGAAAGAGTCATCACCTTTTCATATACTCATTTTAAGCAGTCAAGTAGGATTTACGTGTTAAAGAACTTCAACTTACAGAGAAAAAGTGTTCCCTCGCGTTGTTAGGAGCTATCTATAAATGCTCCAATCTGGATAAATTACTTATACAGGTTCTATCATCAACACATCCGGGTGACTGACAAACAATGTCAGTATTAGAATCAACAGTATGGTAACTGATTCCACTTGTTGTGTTTTTATAGCGTTTATAAATGTTGCTTCCGGTATCAAATATAAAAGAGTTTTTGAGTTTTGCAGTTATTATTCATTTCCAGAACGTTTACCATTCAGCGCATCACCATTATCGTATGTCATTTCATATCCACCCATCTAAAAGAAGATCACCTCCCCAAAGTAGTCATTCTTCTAGCGCCCCCATCCCTCCCCCCCAGCCCCACCCCCATCAAGGTAGAATGCTCCTCCGGGAAAGGTATTCCGGTTGGAATCTTAAGTTTGACAAGGAATACTTTTAATCTGCCGCTTATTAGGGCTTATTTTGAAGCCCCTGGATGAAACACAAAATTTTCACCGGCGTAAGATAAAAAATTTAATGTTTTCCCAAAAGAGTGAACTCAAAGACGGCGGCCATTTTGAATTTCAAATGTCGGGAAACACTGGGTAATTTATTTCTCTTGTGCAAAATTCTACACCGTAACCCCTGATTTTTATTCACGATTCCAACAGGAATTGGTTTATGGCTCCTAACGGAAAGTGTAAACCAAATTTTATTCTTTTAATTTCGAGGCACATACTATCTTTAGTGACTTTATACACATGTTTAACTTTTATTGTTGTTTTAGGCCAATTTACACGGTCCCCTTATTCCCATTCTTTAGTTCTGCTTCCCCTTCATTGTCTTATTCGACCTGCCCAACCCTTTCCTGTGACTGAAACCCTACAACAGACTGCTGGATGAGCCACGCGACACCTTTGCAGGTGAGGCATCAGCCCGGCGAACACCCACGTACCCGTCACGGGCTCAGAGCGAGTCGAATTTCAATAGCCTTTGCAGAAGCTTAAGCCACTAAAATCTCCTTTAGAGACGCTATTCATAGACTTAATATTAGTGTGGATAGTCTTAGGATGAAGCATTTCAACAACACGTCGTCCTGTTGAAAGGTCAAAGTGACTCAAACTGTCAATTGTCCCCGCTTATATTTACAACGCAAAAGTAGATTAAAATTGTTGCACGATAAATAGTGTCGTCAGGGAGACCGGGTTCTACTAAAATCGGCCTCGTGGTGGCGCTATACTACCCTGATTTGGCATCATTGCCGGAACCTATTCGTTCATCGCTATCAGTTCTATTTGAATCACATTATTTCACAAACAAGTATAGTTTACCCTGCTTTAATATTTTGGCACAAAGAAAATGACTCGAAAGACTATAAGACAAGTCTAACTGGAGTCGCACCGTCGAAATTTGCCGAAAGTTCAAAGAATGAACCGATAATTGTGCCCATGGACCAGTGAAGCAATAAGCCTTATAAGCCCGTGCTTATTTTTCCCAACAACCCCTTTCAGAGCAAAATTAGTACCTGTACGTAGTAAATTATCAACGCAGCGCCCTCAATCGGTTTGTTACGAATGAGAGAGTCACTGAAAATTTCAATTGTAATATTCGGAGCTCGCAACAATGAAAGTAAAATTCATAGTAGAAGGTAATTTGCAGTCATTGCAGTTATCATTGTCATTATAATACAGTGTTATAATATCATTATCATTTCTTTTTACAATTAATTCAATTATTAATAAATAGAAACACCACCTTAACAGTTCTGTCTCATAATCAACAACTCTCCCACCATAATCATTCATCCGACGGTAAATTTATCAACTAGACCATCCTTTTATCCGTCAATCAACTTAACCTACAGATCTACGATTTCTGGTAAGCCACCTAGATTGCATAAGCGTATACATACATACATACATACATACATACATACATACATACATACATACATACATACATACATACATACATACATACATACATACATACATACATACATACATACATACATACATACGTATGTAGTAGACACACAAATAGATACGCAATTACTTACAAAGATGCAGATAGATAAGATAGATAGATAGATAGATAGATAGATAGATAGATAGATAGATAGACAGACAGATAGACAGACAGACAGACAGACAGACAGACAGACACACACACACACACATACATACATACATACATACATACATACATACATACATACATACATACATACATACATACATACATACATACATACATACAGAAACATACATACATACATACATACATACATACATACATACATACATACATACATACATACATACATACATACATACATACATACATACATACATACATACATACATACATACATACATACATACATACATACGTACATTCATTCATATGGGTTGTTTTATGATCGTGAAAATTTAACGAAGGAAACGAACTTCAGCAATACTTTGTAACAACTAGAAGTGTAGGAAAAGCCACAAATGCAACGCTGGGTGGTTTACGACGCAATAATGTACTGTGCGCCATTCTGGATCTGTGATAATTAGAATTAATTATCTCTCAAATCGAGCCAGACATCAAGGCCTAGCGCGGAATTTTCATCTCAACCTCTTGACTTAGAACGTTGAATTTAAGATGCGCATTGCAGTAACTGTACGAGCTCTACTTGAAATATTTTGCCTTTCTGCTGAATAAAAGAAAATTTAATTCAGTATTACAAAAACAATGATAATCTTTACACTTCTTCCGTCGCATCGCAAAAGAGAATGTTTTTCCGTCTCGACGAAGGTGGGATTCGTCGCACCTGAAGCATTCTCCGTTCCTGCGCATGCGTGACCGACGACAGACTTGTTCCCGCAGCGCAATGTCGTCGCGCGTGTTAAAATATCATAACAGTTTAATATGTATTCATACTCCAACTTCCGCCGCCCAAGGTCTCTTTACAACGCTGGAAAACACAACCGAAGGCCACTGTCATCCAAGGTCTGACGACCCCAGTTATCCCAAAATCATTAACGTTGTCGGCGGGCTTGTAGCTCAAAGCAACCGACACGACCGCTTCCTTAATCTTCAAGAAATATAACGCCCCTGTGGCTTGCACTAATAATTCATACAAGGCACTGAAATAGGAAAAAACGATGCCAATAGTTAATGCCACGCTCCATTTTATTTTCATTACATATTAAACGTCTAATATTATAGATCTGTAATGGCTCCGCCAACAACTGGAAATCAAAAACATCAAAAGGAATTTTTCATTCGTAACGTGGGAATTCATTTCAGCGCCCTACTTAATTTCGGAAAGTAGCCTATATTTTTTTCCGACGCAGGCTTAGTTGCTAGCTTATTTACGCTCTCACTTCGATATTTAGATTCCGCGGCTGCATAGAGTCCTAGTTGTAAATTCGTTACAATGTTGCGTTTTGGCTCTTCTTCTTCCGGGCAGGTAGGTAGTTAGGTAGGTATTGCAGGTAGATGGGTTGTAGTAGATAAAAGGTTGGGCATATAGATTGTTAAGGTTGTAGTAACTGCACGGGTGCGAAAGCGGTTTGGTAAGTAATAATAGGTAGGTCCGTATAGATGGATCTCTAAATGGATGGACATGTGCAATTACGTTCGAATTCGGCCAGCACATCAAATGAGAGAGTGGTAACAACGTATTAATTGTTAGATCATCGCGTATAGATACTCTCATATTTGAAGTGGTGAAAACACGTCTGCCACACAAAGCACGCACATGCACGCGAGAAGATATTGCGAGGCTGTCTCTATCGGATGGAATGGCTGTCGTTTCTTGAAAGGCGGCCGACAATGAAATAACGATTATGTTCTCAGTTTATAAGATAAATGGGCACGTCGGGGAACAGTAACTTGACATACATAAATAATGACCAAGCAAAGGGGTTCACGTTCATGGAATACTAAAGAGCTCCATACTATATCCAGCAGCAACGATCTGATCGATGGTTTTCTTTGAAGAGGCGTTTGTGTAGAAAAATCCTTATGTGTAATAATCCAGGGGTTGATAACTACCTTCCTGCGCAAGTCGTAAAAAGCGACCGAAGCATTTGGGATTTGGTTACACACTCCCTAGTGATAATGAACATCAGATTTTTATCTCTTTCCGTGGTTTTCTTGTGAAGTCAAAATTGCTGTTGTAAGTTTTTTTTTCACGAATGTATCGTAATGAAGTTAGTATATGTGAGTGGCCGCGTACGCGCCGTTGGGATGAACGTTGACACATACGCCGTCAATGAACTCAGGTGAAAAACGTGCATGGCCGTGACGATATGCTACACAAAATGTTTGCAGAAGGTGACATGTGTTTGTCTGTGACTGCATTTCTTGCCGTCGCTTGATGGACGATTTCTTTGACATGCCCACATGTAGAATTTGACACGAAAGCATCAAAATTTGCGGGGAGATTCTCATCTCGGTGCCATGGGCGTTCCCGGAGTAATAAAATGTTACAGCGCGGCTCCTTATTCAAAATCGAAAAACATAATCAAAGAGTAAAGATGTTTGCCATGTATAGGGCCCTGAATGCAATATTTCCGGAAAGAATTTCCCAAAATTAGTTGCAAACCGGCATTTAGCCTTGTTTGTGAATGTACGCTTTCATCCTCTGTTATCTCGTAGTAAATTTCTTGGAGTTCATCATTTTTAACGTCAAAGAAAATCATCTGTCTCAGACTCAGATCACAGGCTTGTTACGAGACATTTATCTAGGACGGAACTGACGTTATTTTCCAGTCAGGAAAGGTAATTAATTCCATTTTCCCAACACCCGCAAAAAGGGCCCCGTCTGAATTCATATCTGGGGTCACTTCGGCGACGATTAAACGCGTCTCCAGCACTACGTCTGAGAAATAATTTATTGACCGCATCACATGTTATCCACCACGCGCACTTTGGGAGAGCGGGTCACCGTCAGAACACATGAGAGAAAATATATAACCTATAGCAAAAAGAAGTACAGGCGCATTTCTGAAGTTTAAAGGTAGCAACATTTACTATGTATGTGAAGTCCAAGTAACACGAATGCAATTATCTATTTGTGTATCTGACCACACCGGAATGCTTATCCACACTTACTGAACCGCAGACTGACTGTCGAGAATAAAGGTTGTGGAGCTTTTAGACTGCTTATCGTGTCTGTGATGCACTGGAGAGAGAGAGAGAGAGAGAGAGAGAGAGAGAGAGAGAGAGAGAGAGAGAGAGAGAGAGAGAGAGAGAGAGAGAGAGAGAGAGAGAGAGAGAGAGAGAGAGAGAGAGAGAGAGAGAGAGAGTCAGAGACAGAGACAGAGACAGAGGGAGTCAGCGTCAGAGACAGAAAGATGGATAGAAATGGACAGGTACAGACACAGTGAGGGTTCTTTCTGATGGTAAATTAAGGACACAATGCAATTTTGACAGCCACAAGTGTGACGATACTCAGAGAGTTACGAGAGGGGACAAGGAGTATAAGAATATATTCAGGCGAACGCAAACTGATGTAAAAAGTTGAAGTGTCTGTATGGGTAATTAAGTACAGACAAAAGTACAAAGAGACATGGAAGTAAGGATTGAGGAAGATTTGTAAGAACGTAATTGTGACAATGAAAGTGACAGGCATTAGATCTGAAAGGATAATAGTTGCGAACATATTATGCATGTCTTCAGGGAGTAATTCAACACACTTGAGCATCCGTTATCAGTCAAAAATTCTTAAACGTACACCCTTTTTCTTCTTCTTTGGCCTACAGATATCATCGGAAAGGTATTTCTGTTATGTCTTTACAATAAGAATGAATTTTATCGCGCTTTAAAATGACGGACGAACCTTGGCGCATTTTTGTCATGTATATGCAAGTACCACCTTGTGTGATTCAAATTGTTCTAAGAAATTGGTCGAAATTTTTGGAATGATTTTGTTGAAGAAAGTATCTGAGATTTTTGAAAGAAATTTCATTATTGACCCCAGTCAATATTTGGGAATTTGAAATGCAATAAGTGAAAGGTAATGCAGTTACTCAATGGGTTGGATATGATTGTTTTGCCTTGTATGTAAATCGGCAGAATGTCCCAGTATACTCTTTATCAGTCTCCGAGACAAGTCACAGTAAAGTAGAAGAAATCTGATTAACACGAAACTTTCAAATTGTCAAATTTTCTGTTGTTATGCTTGTTTTCTAGAAATGAACAATGTCTGCTGGAGTTATTTAAGTGGTCATGAGTGTGGCCACTTTCAGATGACAGGCCACCCGGGGAAAATTGGTGATAAGGCCAAAAAAAAAAAAGAAATGTTTCTGGTCAGGCCTTTCTTTAAAAAATGGTGCGGCGACGCGGCTTTTTTTTTTTTTTTTTTTTTTTTTTTTCCTCTCCTCAAGGGAGGGAGCAGGGTCAGTTAAAGCGCCAAAGCTTAGCGGCTAATTTGCATAATCATTTGCATATCATTAATTTTTATTTGCATATGGGTGTAAGCTTGCACATGCATCCACACATACATGTACACTCACAACAAAATGCAATGGTAACACAAAAGTGTGCAGTTTGAACATCATGGAAACTCTTTATTACACTTAAATAAATCATCACAGTATTGTAATTACAATTGCAATTAAAACAAGATTCAGATTGAAACTTTGAGAGCAAGAAATGGTTCGTCTCATTGGATTTTCATTAATACATATAAGCTTATTGCTAATAAATTGTCAAAACTTGCCAACAAAGAGGAAAATTCACAAGTTTAAGCTTTACACAATTCAAATGCAATTGAATTTTATATCATTTTTGAACGACAAACACCGCGAATAATTTTTCATCACGGGGATAGATTTCAACCAGCGGGCCCCCCCCTCCCCGCATAACTTCTACTTCCACTGAACATCGTCGTTCGATTCTTGATTTTAAAAATACCACCAAGATGATCACAAGACATGAACTAAGTACAACTAGAATCCCTCGAAAATCAGGAGTAAAATCTTTCAGAGAACGTGTCAGAGTGGAACCACACGCGACGCCAGGATCAATGTCAACACGTTATGAACCTGTCGACCAACATGGCCGCCGCCATATTGAAATTTATGCAATGTGAACTCGATCGCGATCGTGATCGTACTCAGACAAAACTCATCGTTGTACAATCATAATCAACCTCACCAGTCAACTCTTGTTTCTTTTGCGGTCCATTTCGTTGATCAAAGCATGGGAATGTGATCAAAGGCCCTGCTAGTGCTACACCGCCTACCTCTGTGAACACTTGTCCGCGATGTATACTGTCTTTGTTGGTCGTAATAGTCGTTCTGGAATGAAAATTTGTGAACAACCCAGCCGATTCTTCTATTGTTTTAACGTTCCTCTCAACACTTCCGGACAACTTATCTGATGCATACCATACTTCACACCTTCCACTCTTTCACCAGGTTAAAAGTTGCAGTGAGCGCTTATGTGTAGACAATGCAGGCATCAGCTGGTAGCTACGCAGAGCGTGTGAACTAAGGATGGCGGGAATATTTTAAAGCGTAGCGGGGAGAATCAAAGCGTAGCGGGGGGGGGGGGGGGGGGGCGAAAGCGTAGCGGGACCGCTATGGCCTGGGGATAACACTGAGTTTTGTAGTTTTATCAATATAGTAACATTTAAACTGTTCATGCAGTCACTGATCATGTGCCCCAAAGAATTTTCTTTCTCTTCAGCCGTTTTGGTTTGGTGTTATAGTAATCAGTATGTAGTTTGCCACAGCCGCCGGCCTCAAACCAGGAAAAAAAAAGGGTGACGCGCTGTTGTTCAAGTGAGCGCGCGCGCTGACCAGAAACATTTCTTTTTTTTTTTTGGCCTAATATGTAGTTATACGGGCCTTGTTCTCGAAGTGTGCAGTGAATATATATCGCTTTTCTTGTACAAGATGCCGTGAAAATCATTCAAGAAAGACGTCATGTCCTATGTCAAAAATTGTAAAACGATTTTCAACAGAAAATGTTCCTTTTAAGGTGACTACTTGTTGTCAGGGCATCCAGTATTGTCCAATGGTTGGCATGGTCGGGTATGGGGAGGGAGAAGATGTTAAATCTGAAATCAGGTCAAAGGTCATAACCTTGCACCATGATCGTGTCGGTGTGTAGTGTTGATTGTTTTCGACATGTCATCGCTTATGGTTACATTAGTGTTTCGCATTGTACAGAAACATGGCCCGAGACTTGATTGTGACTTTCATTACATTTTATTGGCTGCCTGTCTGTATTCTCGACCGACAAAAGCCAGCATATTAAGCTTGGTCACGTGACCAGCTTAAAAAAACTTCGGGATTCGACGCAAATTCCTTCGTCCGGCCATTGTTGGCCTCATCATAAATGTCGGACCCGTGATTTACAACGTAATCTCCCATTCACTTTGCCTGGTTGTTTGTTTTTATCGTCTCCAATGTCAAGTTGTGATGCCGGTCGTAAAGCCCCTTCTCCCGGGCTTTACTCCCACATCTTGAATTGAGTCGACGTTCACAACTGCCAGTGATTCTAAATACTATTACTGTCGTTGGGGTCGTAAATGTTTAGGGCCACTGCAGGCTCAAAATCTCTTTATAAGGAAATAGTTTGAGCTTTTAAAGGAGAAGGCAGTGGCAAGGCGAATGAATTGAACATCATCTCAATCGGTAGATCTCTCATGCCACGGAAATAGCTTTAACCAAATGTTATTTCGACAGAAATACTGGACGACGGTACTTGGTCTAAAGAAGTACAAGCGTTATCTAGATAACCTTTGCATGACCTCTATATGAGAAGATTTACTTGCCAATAGCTGTTAAGAATGTAACGAAGGCTTTTAAGGGGAGAGAGAGAGAGAGAGAGAGAGAGAGAGAGAGAGAGAGAGAGAGAGAGAGAGAGAGAGAGAGAGAGAGAGAGAGAGAGAGAGAGAGAGGCATGCACAGAGATAGACAGGGAGAGATATAGACTCTTGCGGACAGAGATAGACAGACACAGAGATGGACAGATGTACAAATGTAGACAGAGAAAGAGATTTAGTGACAGACAGGGGGTTGTGTGCGTGTGTTAGTCAGAGATTTCATAAAATCGAACACTTCCCCTCATACACCATTCCCGAAGTCCATGTCTTTGAGAGGTTGGAAGGGGTTCATTGACACATCTCATGAATTTGTAAAATTAAAAGAAAACACTTATGCTCTAAAACAGTCCATGAATAACGCAATTTGCGCAGACAATACATTGATACATCGTTGTCAGTCGCGCAGGTGTCCGGGCGATAACGTCTATTTTGAAGACAATGATGGGTTCCTTGTTAGTGATCGACGTATGCATGGAGCAATTTTTTTTCTAGTGCTAAAAAATAAGTAAGTTTGCCTGTATTTTGGTTCACCTGGATTCTTTTTAGAGGAATTCTTATAGCAATTTTTTTAAATGGGAAAGTTCGCATACCGTAGACAACCTAATTATTTCATCGAGTTGTGTGGGCTAATAAGCGAGTTTTTCTAAACTAACCTCGATTGGAGGACTATAAAATCATGGTTTCCACTTTATACAACACATTCTTCGTCCTTTTATGGTTGCAGGGCTTTGTCAACGTTGTGAGAAAAGCCGTGGGAAGCATCAACGAGAGGCGCGCAGCTTGCTTTTCGCAAAGACGTGAAAATGACTCCACTCAGCCCGACTCGCGAAATTTGTCTCCCTCGATCGGGGCACCTAGTTGCGAAGAACGGCGTTCTTGCCGGTGCGAAATATTTGATGTCTTGAGGTGCTGGTGCGAAAACTATTTCGAGAATGGTAATGAGCCCTCAGCCGTACTTGCGAACCAGTTTACACTATTTGGGCGGACAAAGGGTTCACAGCAGATCGGGCGATTCATCGTGTTCATCGTCAGTGCCACCCAGGAAAAAACCCCACCTGCGTGATTATGCAGATGGAGTTTGCGGGGTGAAATTTGACATCACGTCACTCATGATGACGTCAGAAGTCAGCAACACCTCGGTTTGATTGCATGATTGGCATAAAAGGCGAGGGGCCATAAAATAGGCGACAAAAGTCAATTGCAATGCTATCAATGAAATAAAGAATGTCCCGTATGAATTTGTCATTTCAGGAAACGCTACATCCTATGTGACTCACTCGGAGACCGGCTCGATGGACCGCGCACCGAAACCCACGAGAAATTCAGAGCGGGCCATACTTGCTGTGTGTTCCCAAGGATTAAGGGATGTCGGTGTAGCAGGGAGCGTCATACAGCTGATGAACACAGACCGGATCAAAATTCCTCCAAGTCATAGTAAACAACCATGCTGTCAATGGTCGCATTATGAATTTCAGGATGCCAGTGTATAAATTGAAATCCACTTTGCACGATATAAAAAAGAAAAACAAAGAACCAAACCAAATGCAGTCGGCTTACTGAAGGTGTGTTGTTTGACACCTTGCTATACAATTAACATATATAATATCACGCCCGTATCAATTTAAGCTGCTGTCACCTCTCAGTGAAATCATACACCTAAATGATACAAGCTCATAGATACGCGAGGGTACATTTTCGGGATGCGTTTCAAGAATTAAACCGAATATCTCCCCTTCTCTCCCTCTCTCTCTCTCTCTCTCTCTCTCTCTCTCTCTCTCTCTCTCTCTCTCTCTCTCTCTCTCTCTCTCTCTCCCTCTCTCTCTCTCTCTCTCTCTCTCTCTCTCTCTCTCTCTCTCTCTCTCTCTCTCTCTCTCTCTCTCCTCTCTCTCTCTCTTTTTCATTTCTGTCATATTGTTATGCTCTGTTATCCTGAAAGCATTTGATGGGAATCCAAGCTCCACTTCACTGAAGATCTCTAGGAAAGTTTGGCCACAGCATGGTATCTGTAACAGTTACGCTGACAGTTTGGCTGTTGGTGTACGATCGGAATATAAAGTGGGACAGCATTGAGACAATCCAACTACCTATTTTTCATCCCTCCCCCTCTAATTCATCAGGGAGGGGGGGGGGCAGAAAGTCTAGCCTGAATAATGTTTGAATTAACCGCGAATATTCACTGTACAGTGATCGTCTTTGTGAAATGTTAAACCAGCAGACATTCGGAACTGGTACATATCTTCGCACTCAAATCTACCCCATCTCAAACATTTGATATTACACAGAGTGATGACCCAGTCGTGAACTGTCGTTTTTACCTTCTCTATATAATAATACAGCATGTCTGGGCGACTGGCTTGCCGAGCAGCCGACTACAAAATGAATTCACAGCTTCAAGTTTCCCGCAGATTTACACGACTCATTCAAATTCGGTCAGCTGGATAAGGTGAACAAGTTCACGGGGGAGCTACGTTCATTGATGAATAAAAAAAACACGCTTCCCGGTGAATCCAAGGAACTTGCTCGTTGTCCGGATATAAATACAGTATGATTGGACTAATTATTTGAGAAGGTCCATATTCAAATGCGCTGTCTGTCTTGATAGCCAAAATCTGACATGAGTGCTATAAAAATCTTTATACACTCATGTCATATTTTTAAACTCGTATTTGACGTTCCAGGACGCTTTGGTGTGTCTTAGCATCTGAAACTCGCCTATTACACAGCAGCTTGGGGAAAATGGCTAATTTTGTTGGCAACACATGTATTCTATCGGAAACGCGGTCACACTGAACGACAGATCTGTCAACCTAGATATTCATTTATTCCGCACCATGCCGTGAGCTGGACCAAAACCCCTCCCGTTTGCCCAGCGCTTATCTCGATTAAAGTATCAAAACTTCCATTTTGTGCTCCGCTTCGTCGTGTCAGCCGGTCCAATGGATTTTTTTCTTTCGCAGTCGCCATTGCAAGAGCTATATAACACCTTTACAGGACTTTCAATAGGATCATTTACCTTTCTTTGATTTTGCGGCAGAATTCCGATATTTGTTTCTTTACAGCGACGCCTACATGGCAATCAACCGACTTATAAAACCAAACGCCAATATCAAATAAAAGCAAAACACACGTCCCGCGGCGCAGTGTTTCTTCATTGTCGCCTGTCGTCTTTTATAGCGCAGTACTTAATATGCATTTCAAATAACGAACACGGTTTCTTAGTTTGCACCAGGTAAGGAACAGGTTGAACTCGAAAGTTAAAGAAAGCATCTTCTCATTCTGATGTCAAAATTTTGTTGAGTGTCAGGGCGAAGGGCTTCACATGTGGTACCACAGCAGCTGGGCGTGAAGGCCCGGCAATTTGTTGTGTCGAATAGATATTACTGAGCGAGTAACCTCAACGCACGTGATGAAGAAAAAAACCATGTCTATGATTCGTTGTGTATACATCAATTGCGTAGAGTAGTCTAGCGGGCAGTCAGAAATCTACAACAGCCCCACAATGTTGGCAAGTAAACTCGAAGGCGGGACAATATACTGAGACAGCACAGAAATGAAACATTCAAATTCCTGGCTGTGTCGATGACGGTCGCGAGCCGCTGATATCGCATAGCCGTGGTACAAACGAATCCTTTTAATTTACGGTCGGAATATATTCAGACGGCCGTTTGGGTGAAAATACGGATTGATCGTTTCTCATGGGAAAAGGTAGCGCAGACGTAGAAAGGTCAGAAGGTTTGATCTGGGAAATCATGGCAACATTGGAATTAAACAAGATACAGAATAATGTTTTATTGTAATATTCGGTTGCCCGTGAATATTACATTGGATGTGCATTGTAATGATATAGTGTTCAATTTCTCATGCCTGGTGTCTGTATTAAACAAGGGAAGTTGAATAAGACAGAATGATGGTCAGAGATACTGGCAAATATAGGGAGATGCCTGAGGGGAGGACAGTCAGCCAGGTACAATTACCTTGGTGATAGACACTCATACGGAGGGACTCTGTTACGGACAGGGGTAGAGACAAAGACAGGGGGTGACGTGGATGAAATATTAAAGATCGACCAAACATCTGTGTAACTTTTTTCAATGCTGAACACAATTGCTTCATTTAGACAAGCAATTATCAGTTTGATCAGTGAAACGCTTGAAAAGAAAATGAATCTGCTATAACCAAGCGGTACTTGATTTCCAAAAATCTGAATAAAAACGGGGATAAATATATTGGAATTAGAGTATATTATGCTGTCGGTCTTATTTGATCATATTGTTCCCAGACATGCGCAATGGGAATACATGGCTATTTTTAGAGTTTTTATGATTGAAGTAACGCATTTACAATGCAAGGCTCATTAAACAGAACACCTTACTTGTACCCTGACGCAGTGAAGAGAAATGCCCTTTACGTCGAACGACTGGCAGTTTTGATTTAGGCGACCCCATGCCACCATGTGCGTCTGCTCACTGAATCTGTTGGCCTCGTCATCATAGCTCCGCGCCACGTAAAAGCTATAAATTTGATCGGCGGAATATTGACGCAGTTTTGCATCTGTTTGGTGGTGCGTTTTAGTGCCTGCGCTTTTCTTGTAAGCATTAACGGCTCTCCAATCGTCATCTTTAGTCTCGTTTCTTATACTTTCGTAATCACTGTCGTCGAGATCGTAGTGATTATAATCAGCGTCATCTTTGTCGTCTTCCTTTTTATCATCATCATCATCATCATCATCATCATCATCATCATGATCATGATGATGATGATGATCATCATCATGATCATGATGATCATCATGATCATGATGATGATCATGATCATGATCATGATCATGATGATCATGATGATCATTATGATCATGATCATAATCATCATCATCGGCGCCGACTCTACCACCACCACCACCACCACCACCACCTACTCAATAATCATGATCATCATGATCATCATGATCATCATCATCATCATCATCATCATCATCATCATCATCATCATCATCATCATCATCATCAACATCATCATCGCCGACTCTACCACCACCATGGAATATCGTATAGAGGATTATAATCATGATAATCATCATCATCATCAACATCATCATCGCCGACTCTACCACCACCATGGAATATCGTATAGAGGATTATAATCATGATAATCATCATCATCATCATCATCATCATCATCATCATCATCATCATCATCAACGTCTCCAGGCCTATCGTTACTGAGACCTGTTTCGGCCGCTCCCTACTACAACTCATAGCAGAGTCGGCAGGTCCTTTGACTGTATATGAACAGTAATCCGTGAAGCGCTACTATGAGGGGAACCGTCACACATCACCGTCTCTGATTGGTCGTAAAAAAGCCATTCTATTTTACGACGTTCATCGTACTATCTTCTCTCCGCAACCTTGAAATTTTGACTCCGGTGAGTCGGAGAGACGAGGGAAAAAATTCAGTGAAGTGAAGAATCATGAACTCCATACGATAATCCAATAATTCTAACCTGGAGTAATTACTCTAGGATATTGTTTTAACAACGGCTTTGTTTTGACGTTTCCAATTAGCTGCCTAATTAATTTAAAAATCGATTAACTAAGTAGATATGTCATTTCTTGGCCATTACAAAAGGGAACGTCATACGAATTTTGTGCGATAAATTGGTATGAGGGGGAATTAACGAGAATGGCTGGCCGGTTGACAAGCTTGTGGACGGAGAGACACATGCAGATAAGATTCAGTGATTTGTAAATTTTCGGGAAATGATACACGGCTCGTGGAGTGTGTTCTCAGACTGCTGAACGTGGCTAAGAACAATATCTGTTTGTCTTGAGTGAAAGAGTAGAGGCGGCACCGTGTCATTTCACCAGTGTGATTTTCAATGTTAATTCCTTGGTCGCATTCCTGTTATTGTTAAGGTTTGTTTTGGGACTGCATTACACAACGTTTAGCACCTACAATGAGTCAGTTTATGTTCCGCTTAAGATAGCTGGTATGCCCACATCTAGGGTTCTTATGACCCGCCTACTACAACGGATCTCGCACTCAAGAAAGCCCGTCGTACGCACTTCGTTCTCACAAGAAAAGGGCCGGGCCATGTCTCCCCGTGAGGTCAGGAGCGGCGCTCTACCTGTCCGTCGCCGGTCGTTTTCCGTCAGGTAGTCACGCTGAATTAAGTTACGGTAGTAGTGATTTATGGCCGAATTAAATTTCTATAGCGGATACCAATTACATGATAGCAGGATGCTAGTGTACCTCCCACCGATTATGTAAGGCGTCGTCAAAATAACCTCCCCCTCCGATGATTGGCAGTTGACGCGGATTTACGGTGAGCTGGCTTCTTTGTGCTCGGGATTGTTATAAAAAAATCTTCGAGCCGTCGCGGAGTTGACTTAATGTGTGAAGCGAAGATACGGACATCATCACCTGAGCGAAAGGGATTTTTCTAAGCCGTATCCGATATCCTCCGCGTGGCTTCGGTGTCTCGCCAGAACGATGAAGTTTTGCCTACTGACAGCCGTCGTATGTTTCTGTTCCAAGTTGAGCCTAGGAACCAGTGTTGCCCAAGCTACAGCGACTGGAAATTGGTGGTAAGCGGTGTGCTTATATTCTCTATTCAACATTTTGCTGTTGATGCTTTCGGGCAACGGCTCTGATCCTCTGCCGTGAAGGCAAAAACTGCCCACCACCCGACCCCACGCTCCGTTCCTGTCTCCCTCCACTTAAAAGTGACAGCGGGTCACGCTTTCTTTATCAAAGATACGAGTATATATATATATATATATATATTGTCTGTCCGTCACTGTTTTTACTCAGAAGAAAAATATGTGATATATTGCATCGTGCAATAATGTTAAACCTGACAAAATATTGACCTGTATTTGTTCAACTCTATGATTGCCTATTTAACTACATGGAAATGCAGAGAGCGGTTGACCATTCAATTTTTGACATCAGAGAGTCGGTTTAATCATGTATGACAGGTGGATTATGTGTGTCTTTTCTGTGGATCAGTTAACCCGATACCAAAATATTTGTCTTGGCTGGGCAGCTGACTGACCGTGCAGGCTAAAGTTGACGTTACATGCCTGTGCACTAAATCTGTCACTGTTGATCCCACCTTCCGTAACGGATTCTCGATGAGCTTCGTGGGATATTAGAGAGTGTATAGGTACGACAGCGTGCAGCTCAGTGCTGGCGGCTCTTTCACGTTCAACGCCGTTACGGCTGATGTCCCTCATCCCTGTCGACCTTCGCTTATTTTCGCCGTTCACACAATGCGTGCAACGTAAAAAAGTGTGAATCTTCTTCGTACACCGCACTGATCAATCATTGAGTACTGGAGAAAGAGGCGGACGCCGAAAATATGTCCAGTGTCCCTCTCATCAGCTTTCCAGCCATGTCCCTTCTCGTCATGCTGTCTCTTGTCCACTTTCACAGGTCAGTCGCCAGCCGGACGTCCAACCTCGTCGTCAATCGGGTCGGCTTGCCGGTCCCCGTGGACCAATCGCACTTGAACAAAAAACAACGCAAGCTTGTGAGGAGAAATGCTGGATCGCTGACCGCCATAACCAACGCAGTGACCATGGCAGTTTCGGAATGCAAATGGCAATTCCAGGAAAGGCGATGGAATTGCCCGACGAATAAGAACACACATGGAGGCCGAAATCTCTTCGGAAAACTTATGGACATAGGTAAGTTGACGAACGACAACATATTTTCAAACAAAGTGTACTGCAAACGACTCTTGGAACTTCGACACAAATTAAGTCTTCACTTTCAATGATAGCCGATGATTTAGCAAAATAAGAGGTAAAATTTTTTCAAAAGGTTTTCAGAATGGAGGGCAACACGCCACCGTCAAAATATGCACATCAACAGGTGGCCACGGACAGCCCTGCGAACAATTATTGGCGTGTTGTCCAAAAAGGAAACAAACGACAGAATTTGTTTATTTTGTATTTGTAAAACGCCATTTGCATCCGTCATTTTCCTGCGCATAATTGTGTAAATTGGTGACCGCAATATTGCTGTAAATCGGTATACGTGTGCTGGTGGCACGTTTGCTAAAGTTGATGTGCGATGTGAGGAACTTGCCACCATAGGGGAGAAGTGTTCATAGTCCAGGCTGAGCATTAACATAACTTTAGGTCTGATATTTAGGTTAAAAAAGAATATGACTTTGTGGTTATTGCAGAGGAATTTTGTCAAACCATCGATATAGAAGTAGATTTATATCATATTCTCATTTAGATGCACAGTTGGTAACTTATAAGTTTGGTTTTAAGCTTTGCTAAGCTGTAAACAGAGATTTTGTTGGCCGTCTATGGTCGCGAGATCCTCGCGACAAGGTCACATCAATTGAGGCGATATATTAACTCAGTGACCGACAAATCCCACGCTAATCCTAATTTGTGTCGCATTTGGTGTGTTGCTGCAATAAAAAAAATAAGAGTGGCTCTGAAATCATGGCGGGGCATGTGAACTGGAACCACATAGGTGCTCGGACAAAACGGAAGCGACCTACAAACAAGAAATTTTAACTTTCTCAGTGATAAAATTTGCGAAGAGGAAAAAAAGCGAGATTTTTGTTTGTTACAACCATAACGTGTCAGACATACAGGCATATGAAGTGATTTAGGTCTCCGGTTACACGGCTACCGTAGGCGACGTTTGGCATGGTATCCAGCACCGTGATGCTGTTCCTCAAACCACACTCCGCATTTCAGACTGGGCTACTGCGGGCCCCATTCAATACCACTCTGCATTGTGGCTTCTAAATCCTTAACAATTTCAATTTACCGCCCCAAAGGCCACGATTCTCAAAGGGAAACTTTGTTTCGCCCGGACAAAAGCTGCGAAAGGAAAGTTTTCAACACGACTGCGTAGGTAAGCGGAACATTGAAATCACCGGATTATACGCAAATTGACAACTCTACTACATGGCCTTCAGAAGCTATTCGATCAGGGCATTTGTTAATGCAAATAACACTCTCCAATAGAGAAGTCCATAACATGTTGAAAAGTTACTATTTTTACTGTGGTTCCGTGTACCCACCATCTCCACTGACCTGAGTACAAACAACAAGGTTACAAGTTACTCCACGAAGGTGTATCGTCAAGACCGCGAAGTTACTAAGATGGCAATTACAAATCGTCTAACACGTCGAACATATTGACACAGCGAGAGCTTGTATCGCTGCCGTCGAAATAGATCACTTAAATCAAACAAGTACGATACGTTTTCAGAACTCACCAAAGCGACTCTAATTTACAGTTAGGAGTAATCTAACGTGTATTCACTCGCGACTGCTCCATTAGACGTTTTTAGTTGAGGAGGTGTCAGGTGAAAGGACTTTCCAAAATCCTTTTGTCTTTATAAACATTTCCCTTAGTTTTAATTCGCCTGTAATCACCAGACTGAAAGCTAGCTGACAGTGATAGGCGGCGACACTGAGCGATCTCCGTTCTCAAATCCATTTGAGTCGCTGAGTGTGTCCACTGCATGCGTAGTGAGCGCCAAATATCGGACCAAAAAGACAAAGAGTGCTGCAACAATGACACGGTTGGGCATGAACTCACTCTGACACTGGCGGAGTACGCTGACAGAAATTCAACCGACTTTCCCCGAGTAAAACGTTGGCTTCATTCGAAAGAGCG